>NC_088235.1:7166355-7258855 GCF_036934945.1 Oncorhynchus masou masou
TGTCCTGTAATGTTTTTCTCTCCCTGTTTCCCCAGTGGTCTGTTAGTTGATCATCTTTGTCCTGTAATGTTTTTCTCTCCCTGTTTCCCCAGTGATCTGTTAGTGGATCATCTTTGTCCTGTAATGTTTTTCTCTCCCTGTTTCCCCAGTGGTCTGTTAGTTGATCATCTTTGTCCTGTAATGTTTTTCTCTCCCTGTTTCCCCAGTGGTCTGTTAGTGGATCATCTTTGTCCTGTAATGTTTTTCTCTCCCTGTTTCCCCAGTGGTCTGTTAGTTGATCATCTTTGTCCTGTAATGTTTTTGTCTCCCTGTTTCCCCAGTGATCTGTAAGTTGATCATCTTTGTCCTGTAATGATTTTCTCTCTGTGTTTCCCCAGTGGTCTGTTAGTTGATCATCTTTGTCCTGTAATGTTTTTCTCTCCCTGTTTCCCCAGTGGTCTATTAGTTGATCATCTTTGTCCTGTAATGTTTTTCTCTCCCTGTTTCCCCAGTGATCTGTTAGTTGATCATCTTTGTCCTGTAATGTTTTTCTCTCTTTGTTTCCCCAGTGGTCTGTTAGTTGATAATCTTTGTCCTGTAATGTTTTTCTCTCCCTGTTTCCCCAGTGGTCTGTTAGTTGATCATCTTTGTCCTGTAAATGTTTTTCTCTCCCTGTTTCCCCAGTGGTCTGTTAGTTGATCATCTTTGTCCTGTAATGTTTTTCTCTCCCTGTTTCCCCAGTGGTCTGTTAGTTGATCATCTTTGTCCTGTAATGTTTTTCTCTCCCTGTTTCCCCAGTGGTCTGTTAGTTGATCATCTTTGTCCTGTAAATGTTTTTCTCTCCCTGTTTCCCCAGTGGTCTGTTAGTTGATCATCTTTGTCCTGTAATGTTTTTCTCTCTTTGTTTCCCCAGTGGTCAGTTAGTTGATCATCTTTGTCCTGTAATGTTTTTCTCTCCCTGTTTCCCCAGTGGTCTGGCGCAAGCATATGCAGGAGGGATCCTGGGCATGGCGTTCGTGGGCACAGTGTGTTCGATGGCCACAGCTGGAGGAATCAATGTGGTTAGTAGTGATAGGTTTTATATCTTAACCATTAGGTATAGTATTCACCAGTAGGTGTATATAGTATTCACCAGTAGGTGTATATAGTATTCACCAGTAGGTGTATATAGTATTCACCAGTAGGTGTATATAGTATTCACCAGTAGGTGTATATAGTATTCACCAGTAGGTGTATATAGTATTCACCAGTAGGTGTATATAGTATTCACCAGTAGGTGTATATAGTATTCACCAGTAGGTGTATATAGTATTCACCAGTAGGTGTATATAGTATTCACCAGTAGGTGTATATAGTATTCACCAGTAGGTGTATATAGTATTCACCAGTAGGTGTATATAGTATTCACCAGTAGGTGTATATAGTATTCACCAGTAGGTGTATATAGTATTCACCAGTAGGTGTATATAGTATTCACCAGTAGGTGTATATAGTATTCACCACTAGGTATATAGTATTCACCAGTAGGTGTATGTGGTATTCACCAGTAGGTGTATGTGGTATTCACCAGTAGGTGTATGTGGTATTCACCAGTAGGTGTATGTGGTATTCACCAGTAGGTGTATGTGGTATTCACCAGTAGGTGTATGTGGTATTCACCAGTAGGTGTATGTGGTATTCACCAGTAGGTGTATGTGGTATTCACCAGTAGGTGTATATGGTATTCACCAGTAGGTGTATATAGTATTCACCAGTAGGTGTATATAGTATTCACCAGTAGGTGTATATAGTATTCACCAGTAGGTGTATATAGTATTCACCAGTAGGTGTATATAGTATTCACCAGTAGGTGTATATAGTATTCACCAGTAGGTGTATATAGTATTCACCAGTAGGTGTATATAGTATTCACCAGTAGGTGTATATAGTATTCACCAGTAGGTGTATATAGTATTCACCAGTAGGTGTATATAGTATTCACCAGTAGGTGTATATGGTATTCACCAGTAGGTATGTGGTATTCACCAGTAGGTGTATGTGGTATTCACCAGTAGGTGTATGTGGTATTCACCAGTAGGTGTATGTGGTATTCACCAGTAGGTGTATGTGGTATTCACCAGTAGGTGTATGTGGTATTCACCAGTAGGTGTATGTGGTATTCACCAGTAGGTGTATGTGGTATTCACCAGTAGGTGTATGTGGTATTCACCAGTAGGTGTATGTGGTATTCACCAGTAGGTGTATGTGGTATTCACCAGTAGGGGTATGTGGTATTCATCACTAGGTATATAGTATTCACCGGTGGGTGTGTAGCAGAGTAGTCATTATAACCTAGCCAGAGACAGGACCCTAACACCTAGTAGACTAATCATTGTAACCTAGACAGGACCCTAACACCTAGTAGACTAATCATTATAACCTAGACAGGACCCTAACACCTAGTAGACTAGTCATTATAACCTAGACAGGACCCTAACACCTAGTAGACTAATCATTGTAACCTAGCCAGAGACAGGACCCTAACACCTAGTAGACTAATCATTATAACCTAGCCAGAGACAGGACCCTAACACCTAGTAGACTAATTGTAACCTAGACAGGACCCTAACACCTAGTAGACTAGTCATTGTAACCTAGACAGGACCCTAACACCTAGTAGACTAGTCATTGTAACCTAGCCAGAGACAGCAGACTAATCATTGTAACCTAGACAGGATCCTAACACCTAGCAGACTAGTCATTGTAACCTAGACAGGACCCTAACACCTAGTAGACTAGTCATTGTAACCTAGACAGGACCCTAACACCTAGTAGACTAATCATTGTTTCCTAGACAGGACCCTAACACCTAGTAGACTAGTCATTTTAACCTAGACAGGACCCTAACACCTAGTAGACTAGTCATTGTAACCTAGACAGGACCCTAACACCTAGTAGACTAGTCATTGTAACCTAGACAGGACCCTAACACCTAGTAGACTAGTCATTGTAACCTAGCCAGAGACAGGACCCTAACACCTAGTAGACTAATCATTATAACCTAGACAGGACCCTAACACCTAGTAGACTAATCATTGTAACCTAGACAGCTAGTACCATCTGAGGCTGTGGTTGTCAGTGTTGTGAGGTTGTCAGCCACCTGATAGGTCTAGATTATTCATGAGTCAGTCAGATGTAGAAGACAATAGTGCAGTTTGTTCTCAGACACACCATGGCTTCCTCCCGAATGGCACCCTAACGAATGGCACCCTATCGAATGGCACCCTATGGCATGGCACCCTATCGAATGGCACCCTATGGCATGGCACCCTATTCCCTTTTAAAACACTACTTTTTTACCCGGAGCCTTAATCAACAGTAGTGCACTATATAGGGAATATGGTTCTATAGGGCTCTGGTCTAAAGTAGTGCACTATATAGGGAATAGGGTTCTATAGGGCTCTAGTCTAAAGTAGTGCACTATATAGGGAATAGGGTTCTATAGGGCTCTGGTCTAAAGTAGTGCACTATATAGGGAATAGGGTTCTATAGGGCTCTGGTCTAAAGTAGTGCACTATATAGGGAATAGGGTTCTATAGGGCTCTGGTCTAAAGTAGTGCACTATATAGGGAATAGGGTGCCATTTGGGGCTTATGTCATTAATAACACAGGAGTTAATCTGCTATGCAAATGTAAACAGGTAAAACCAGTCCACGATGACGAAGCACAGTGTCTTTGTGTCATTCCACAGATTCTTCTTCGTGTCGTAATGTACCGTGTGTAATTCCATGTTCCAAAGGCTCCTGCTAACATTTTATAGTATTCAGATGGTTTTTTCAACTCCTTTTGTGCTTTTGGTTTAAATCAATTATCATTTTCTCCTAAAACATATATATATATATATATATATTTTAACCATTCTACATCTGAACAGCATGTGGTCTTCTATCTCCACAGTATAGTGGGGACAATCTGGGCTACGTCTCTACTGTCGTGGCCCACGAGATGGGCCATAACCTGGGCATGAATCACGACACCGGCCGCTGTAGCTGTAATGGAGGGAGCTGTATCATGGCTGCCTCGGCAAGGTAAGTAACGTACTGGCCTCGACCGCCACAAAAAACCTAAAGCAACGTCCTGCTTTTCATTTTGACCCTTTTCCTGAGCGTTGTCTTTTTCAGAGGCCATCTGCTCTTCAACCTGTTGAACTATATTAACTGTAAGCCTGACACTCTTTACACTCATCTGCTGAGTTACGCTATATATACAAAAGTATGTGGACACCCCTTCAAATGAGTGGATCTGGTTCATTCGGGCCCACACCCATTGCTGACAAGTGTATAAAATCTAGCACACTGCCATGTAATCTCCATAGACAAACATTGGCAGTAGAATGACCTTACTGTGGAAACGTCTAGGGGCGACAACGGCACAACGTCGGCACAACGTCAGCACAAGATGTGTTCATCAAGAGCTTCATGAAATGTGTTTCCGTGGCCGAGCAGCCGCACACAAGCCTAAGATCACCATGTGCAACGCCAAGCGTCGGCTGGAGTGGTGTGAAGCTCACCACCATTTGCAAATAAATTCATTAAAAATCCAACAATGTCATTTTCTGGAAGAAAAAAAATCTCATTTTGTCTGTCATAGATGAAGTGTACCTATGATGAAAATTACAGGCCTCTCTCATCTTTTTAAGTGGGAGAACTTGCACAATTGGTGGCTGACTAGATACTTTTATGCCCCACTGTATGTCTCATAGAAATGAAGTCGTGTAACTGATTGATTCCATCGGTATTCATGTACAGCGTCGTCTGTCTTCCCCTCCCTAGTGGATCCAGCCTCTTCAGTGACTGTAGTGCCTCTGACTTTGAGCGCCTGGTCCTGCGTGGAGGAGGGGTGTGTCTGTTGAACCAGCCCTCCCAGTCCAACATCGTCTCTGTGGCTAAATGTGGCAACGGCATGTTAGAGGAAGGAGAAGACTGTGACTGTGGAACACCCCAGGTACTGTCTCACTCACCTGTCTTCCTGTCTGTCCTTACCTGTCTTCCTGTCTGTCCTTACCTGTCTTCCTGTCTGTCCTGGGTGCCTCAACGGCATGTTAGAGGAAGGAGAGGACTGTGACTGTGGAACACCCCAGGTACTGTCTCACTCACCTGTCTTCCTGTCTCACTCACCTGTCTTCCTGTCTGTCCTTACCTGTCTTCCTGTCTGTCTGGGTGTCAACCTTACCTGTCTTCCTGTCTGTCCTTACCTGTCTTCCTGTCTGTCCTTACCTGTCTTCCTGTCTGTCCTTACCTGTCTTCCTGTCTGTCCTTACCTGTCTTCCTGTCTGTCCTTACCTGTCTTCCTGTCTGTCCTTACCTGTCTTCCTGTCTGTCCTGGGTGCCTCAACGGCATGTTAGAGGAAGGAGAGGACTGTGACTGTGGAACACCCCAGGTACTGTCTCACTCACCTGTCTTCCTGTCTCACTCACCTGTCTTCCTGTCTGTCCTTACCTGTCTTCCTGTCTGTCCTTACCTGTCTTCCTGTCTGTCCTTACCTGTCTTCCTGTCTGTCCTTACCTGTCTTCCTGTCTGTCCTTACCTGTCTTCCTGTCTGTCCTTACCTGTCTTCCTGTCTGTCCTTACCTGTCTTCCTGTCTGTCCTTACCTGTCTTCCTGTCTGTCCTGGGTGCCTCAACGGCATGTTAGAGGAAGGAGAGGACTGTGACTGTGGAACACCCCAGGTACTGTCTCACTCACCTGTCTTCCTGTCTGTCCTTACCCGTCTTCCTGTCTGTCCTTACCTGTCTTCCTGTCTGTCCTTACCTGTCTTCCTGTCTGTCCTTACCTGTCTTCCTGTCTGTCCTGGGTGCCTCAACGGCATGTTAGAGGAAGGAGAGGACTGTGGAACACCCCAGGTACTGTCTCACTCACCTGTCTTCCTGTCTGTCCTTACCTGTCTTCCTGTCTGTCCTTACCTGTCTTCCTGTCTGTCCTGGGTGCCTCAACGGCATGTTAGAGGAAGGAGAGGACTGTGACTGTGGAACACCCCAGGTACTGTCTCACTCACCTGTCTTCCTGTCTGTCCTTACCTGTCTTCCTGTCTGTCCTTACCTGTCTTCCTGTCTGTCCTTACCTGTCTTCCTGTCTGTCCTGGGTGCCTCAACGGCATGTTAGAGTCTTCCTGGACTGTGGAACACCCCAGGTACTGTCTCACTCACCTGTCTTCCTGTCTGTCCTTACCTGTCTTCCTGTCTGTCCTTACCTGTCTTCCTGTCTGTCCTTACCTGTCTTCCTGTCTGTCCTTACCTGTCTTCCTGTCTGTCCTGGGTGCCTCAACGGCATGTTAGAGGAAGGAGAGGACTGTGACTGTGGAACACCCCAGGTACTGTCTCACTCACCTGTCTTCCTGTCTGTCCTTACCTGTCTTCCTGTCTGTCCTTACCTGTCTTCCTGTCTGTCCTGGGTGCCTCAACGACATGTTAGAGGAAGGAGAGGACTGTGACTGTGGAACACCCCAGGTACTGTCTCACTCACCTGTCTTCCTGTCTGTCCTTACCTGTCTTCCTGTCTGTCCTTACCTGTCTTCCTGTCTGTCCTTACCTGTCTTCCTGTCTGTCCTGGGTGCCTCAACGGCATGTTAGAGGAAGGAGAGGACTGTGACTGTGGAACACCCCAGGTACTGTCTCACTCACCTGTCTTCCTGTCTGTCCTTACCTGTCTTCCTGTCTGTCCTTACCTGTCTTCCTGTCTGTCCTTACCTGTCTTCCTGTCTGTCCTTACCTGTCTTCCTGTCTGTCCTTACCTGTCTTCCTGTCTGTCCTGGGTGCCTCAACAGCATGTTAGAGGAAGGAGAGGACTGTGACTGTGGAACACCCCAGGTACTGTCTCACTCACCTGTCTTCCTGTCTGTCCTTACCTGTCTTCCTGTCTGTCCTTACCTGTCTTCCTGTCTGTCCTTACCTGTCTTCCTGTCTGTCCTGGGTGCCTCAACAGCATGTTAGAGGAAGGAGAGGACTGTGACTGTGGAACACCCCAGGTACTGTCTCACTCACCTGTCTTCCTGTCTGTCCTTACCTGTCTTCCTGACTGTCCTTACCTGTCTGTCCTTACCTGTCTTCCTGTCTGTCCTTACCTGTCTTCCTGTCTGTCCTCACCTGTCTTCCTGTCTGTCCTTACCTGTCTTCCTGTCTGTCCTTACCTGTCTTCCTGTCTGTCCTTACCTGTCTTCCTGTCTGTCCTTACCTGTCTTCCTGTCTGTCCTTACCTGTCTTCCTGTCTGCCTCAACGGCATGTTAGAGGAAGGAGAGGACTGTGACTGTGGAACACCCCAGGTACTGTCTCACTCACCTGTCTTCCTGTCTGTCCTTACCTGTCTTCCTGACTGTTCTTACCTGTCTTCCTGTCTGTCCTGGGTGCCTCAACGGCATGTTAGAGGAAGGAGAGGACTGTGACTGTGGAACACCCCAGGTACTGTCTCACTCACCTGTCTTCCTGTCTGTCCTTACCTGTCTTCCTGTCTGTCCTTACCTGTCTTCCTGTCTGTCCTTACCTGTCTTCCTGTCTGTCCTTACCTGTCTTCCTGTCTGTCCTTACCTGTCTTCCTGTCTGTCCTTACCTGTCTTCCTGTCTGTCCTTACCTGTCTTCCTGTCTGTCCTTACCTGTCTTCCTGTCTGTCCTGTCAACATGGTGCCTCACCCATGATACTAGTGGGACAAAGTTACCTATTTAATGGCTTTCTGTTATGCTTTATTCGTTGATTCACTCACACATTGAATGGCTTTCTGTTATGCTTGATTCGTTGATTCATTCAAACATTGAATGGCTTTCTGTTACGCTTGATTCGTTGATTCATTCGCACATTGAATGGCTTTCTATTATGCTTGATTCGTTGATTCACTCACACACACATTGATTGATGATATATAATTGATTCAGAATGATTTTTCTAATATATGTAATATTTCTAATGTTACTTTGTGTAAATGGGAGCTTTGACTGAGTGTTGTATTTTGGATTCATTAAGGATCCCCATTAGTTCCTGCCAAGGTAGCAGCTACTCTTCCTGGGGTTTATTATGGATCCCCATTAGTTCCTGCCAAGGCAGCAGCTACTCTTCCTGGGGTTTATTATGGATCCCCATTAGTTCCTGCCAAGGCAGCAGCTATTCTTCCTGGGGTTTATTATGGATCCCCATTAGTTCCTGCCAAGGCAGCAGCTACTCTTCCTGGGGTTTATTATGGATCCCCATTAGTTCCTGCCAAGGCAGCAGCTACTCTTCCTGGGGTTTATTATGGATCCCCATTAGTTCCTGCCAAGGCAGCAGCTACTCTTCCTGGGGTTTATTATGGATCCCCATTAGTTCCTGCCAAGGCAGCAGCTATTCTTCCTGGGGTTTATTATGGATCCCCATTAGTTCCTGCCAAGGCAGCAGCTACTCTTCCTGGGGTTTATTAGGGATCCCCATTAGTTCCTGCCAAGGCAGCAGCTACTCTTCCTGGGGTTTATTATGGATCCCCATTAGTTCCTGCCAAGGCAGCAGCTACTCTTCCTGGGGTTTATTATGGATCCCCATTAGTTCCTGCCAAGGCAGCAGCTACTCTTCCTGGGGTTTATTATGGATCCCCATTAGTTCCTGCCAAGGCAGCAGCTACTCTTCCTGGGGTTTATTATGGATCCCCATTAGTTCCTGCCAAGGCAGCAGCTACTCTTCCTGGGGTTTATTTTGGATCCCCATTAGTTCCTGCCAAGGCAGCAGCTACTCTTCCTGGGGTTTATTTTGGATCCCCATTAGTTCCTGCCAAGGCAGCAGCTACTCTTCCTGGGGTTTATTATAGATCCACATTAGTTCCTGCCAAGGCAGCAGCTACTCTTCCTGGGGTTTATTATGGATCCCCATTAGTTCCTGCCAAGGCAGCAGCTACTCTTCCTGGGGTTTATTATGGATCCCCATTAGTTCCTGCCAAGGCAGCAGCTACTGTACCTGAGGTCCAACAACATTAAGGCAGTTAAATAGAATTAAACATTTACATTCCAACAGATTTCACAACACATTATGTGTGTTCTCTAAGGTCCATACTTTACAGTACAAAGTGTGTGTGTCCTCCCAGTCCCACTGTTTCATAAGGTGTATTTTTGCCTGTTTAAAAACAAATCTGATTTTACTGCTGCATCAGTTACCTGATGTGGAATAGAGTTCCATGTGGTCATGGCTCTATGTAGGACTGTGGAATAGAGTTCCATGTGGTCATGGCTCTATGTAGTACTGTGGAATAGAGTTCCATGTAGTCATGGCTCTATGTAGTACTGTGGAATAGAGTTCCATGTAGTCATGGCTCTATGTAGTACTGTGGAATAGAGTTCCATGTGGTCATGGCTCTATGTAGTACTGTGGAATAGAGTTCCATGTGGTCATGGCTCTATGTGGTACTGTGGAATAGAGTTCCATGTGGTCATGGCTCTATGTAGGACTGTGGAATAGAGTTCCATGTGGTCATGGCTCTATGTAGTACTGTGCACCTCCCATAGTCTGTTCTGGACTTGGAGACTGTGAAGAGACCTCTGGTGGCATGTCTTGTGGGGTATGAATGGGTGTCTGAGCCGTGTGCCAGTAGTTCAAACGGACAACATGTCAGTGCTTCTTACAAGAAGTAGTGATGAAGTCAATCTCTCCTCTACATTGAACCAGGGCATATTATTGATGTTAGCTCTCCGTGTACATCCAAGTCATTTCCCATGTCCTTCTTTTGTGGCACGTGACAACACGACTGGACAGTAGTCCAGGTGCCACAAAACTCAGGCCTGCAAGTGCTGTTAAGACAGAGCAGTGCTTGATTATGGACAGACTTTAACCCATCATATCAATATGTTTTGACCATGACTGTTCACAATCTAGTGTTACTCCAAGCAGTTTAGTCACCTCAACTTGCTCAATTTCCACATTCATTGCAAGATTTAGGTGAGGTTTAGAGTTTAGTGAATGATTTGTCCCAAATACTATCAGCTTATTTATATTGCCACCCATTCTTAAACTGACTGCAGCTCTTATTGCAGTGATTTCACTTGCTGTGATCGCTGACGTGTATAATAATGAGTCCTCAGCATACATAGACGAACACAGCATTTTCTCAGAGCCAATGGCAGCTCATTAGTAAAGATTGAACAAAGCAAGGGGCCTAGACAGCTGCCCTGGGGAATGCCTCACTCTACCAGGATTATGTTGGCTTCCGTTAAAGAACACCCTCTGTGTTCTGTTAGACAGGTAACTCTTTATCCACAATATAGCAAGTGGTGTAAGGCCATAACACATATGTTTTTCCAACAGCAGATTATGACCGATAATGTCAGAAGCTGGACTGAAGTATAAAAAAAAACATCCCCCAAAATCTGTTAATTTTCAATTTCTCTCAGCCAATCAGTCATTTGTGTTAGTGCTATGCTTGTTGAATGACCTTCCTTATATTTGTGCTGAAAATGTTAACTTGTTTACAGTGAACTAGCATTGTATCTGCTAAAAACAAAAAGTTTAAGGTTTGTTACAGGCTGATTGGTTGGTTGTTTGATCCAGTAAAGGGGGCTTTGCTATTCTTGGGTAGCGGTTTGACTTTTGCTTCTCTCCAGGCCTGGGGGCACTTTCCTGTAAGGCTTAGATGGAAAATAGGAGTGGCAATATCGTTCAATATTATCCTCAGCCATTTTCCATAAAAAATGTCAGGTAGCTTGTCATGGTTGATTCAAAATTACAATGCATGTATTTTATAATTTGGTCAGTTATCCATGGATGTGTATAGGTTCAGAATTTAGTTTTTGACATGCCTAAGTTTACTAATCTTGCCGATGTTGCAGGAATGTACCAATAAATGCTGTGACGCGGCCACCTGTAAGTTGACCTGGGGATCGGCCTGCGCTCAGGGAGGCTGCTGCAAGGACTGCAAGGTTAGTCCAGCTGCTGTCGGTCTTCAAAACCGTATGGATTAGGGCGCTCCCCAAACCGGACAGCAAATCAATGATTTTCAATTAAAGCAGTTTGTTGGTGGGGGAGGGCCTAGGATTGTGTTGAGCTATTTCGTCAGAGGTTTCAACTTGGGAGGTGTCAACTTTTGATTTTAATGATGAAAACCGATTTTGAAAATGAATGTTTCTCCGGCCTAATTTCTCTCCAATTTTTCAGATCAGCGTGTCAGGGACACCGTGCAGGGGATCTGTCAACTCATGCGACCTCCCAGAATACTGCAACGGCTCCACATCCTTCTGTCCATCAGACTTCTATTTCATGGATGGGCTTCTCTGTGAGAACGACGCGGCGTACTGTTATGAGGGCCGCTGCCAGACCTACGACTACCAATGCAAACATCTTTTTGAAACGGGTACAAAATAAACATATTTATATATATGATTTTATTTTATATATTTTATTTTATATATTTTATTTTATACATTTGATTTTATTTAAATTTTATACATTTGATTTTAATTTTAGATATTTTATTGTATTTTTATTTTATATTTTTTATTTTCTATATTTGATTTTAATTTTCTATATTTTCTTTTAATTTTATATATTATAATTGTATACTTTTTATTTTATATATTTGATTTTTATTTTATATATTTGAATCAAGAAAGTAACTGTGACCTTGTGTCTGACAGTTAATATTTTCCTGAAATTTTAAATGTTTTGATTTATGTTTCTTCCCAGGTGCAAGCAAAGCAGCAGACATCTGCTTCCAGACGGCGAATCTAAAGGGGGATGCGTTTGGGAACTGTGGAATGACCTCGTCAGGAACCTATGTGAAATGTAGTTTGGCGTAAGTGATCTGAATTTGTCATCGCCATTCATAATTGACAATAATTCATAATGAGAAATGTTTAATTACTGTTAAGTTTTAGAACACCTACTCATTCTAGGGGTTTTCTTCATTTTTAATATTTTCTACATTGTACATTGTAGTGAAGACATCAAAACTATGTTATAACACATATGGAATCATGTAGTAACCAAAAAAAGTGTTGGTAGGTTGAAAGAATGTCAAGGCAAAGGGTGGCTCTGTAAAATATATTTTGAATTGTTTAACACTTTTTTTGTTTAACACATGATTGTAATTTTGACATTTACATTCTTGCCCCCGGGGCGGAGTGTGGGGCCCAGCCCCCCGGGGCGGTGTGTGGGGCCCGGCCCCCCGGGGCGGTGTGTGGGGCCCGGCCCCCCGGGGCGGAGTGTGGGGCCCGGCCCCCCGGGGCGGAGTGTGGAGCCCGGCCCCCCGGGGCGGAGTGTGGAGCCACTACTGACTCCCTCCCTGTCTCCACTGTGTTCCTGCAGTAATGCCATGTGTGGAAAGGTACAGTGCACTAACGTAAACACCAACAACCCTCCTCCTGGAGGCTCCGTCAGTAACCAGATCATCGATGGTTCTTCGTGTGTCAACGCAGACTTTAACCTGGGCTCTGATGTTCTGGACCCTGCCTATGTCAACCAGGGCAGCCCCTGCACCAAGGGGAAGGTAAGATTAGCATTTTTGGTTTCAGTGTCTTCAACTTTGTCCCTTTGTGTCTTTCTAAGATGATGTCACTTCCTCCACAGGGCGGGTGGTGTGTGTGTTGAGCCATTTCCTCCACAGGGCGGGTGGTGTGTGTGTCGAGCCATTTCTTCCACAGGGCGGGTGGTGTGTGTGTCGAGCCATTTCTTCCACAGGGCGGGTGGTGTGTGTGCTGAGCCATTTCTTCCACAGGGCGGGTGGTGTGTGTGCTGAGCCATGTCTTCCACAGGGCGGGTGGTGTGTGTGTCGAGCCATTTCATCCACAGGGCGGGTGGTGTGTGTGCTGAGCCATGTCTTCCACAGGGCGGGTGGTGTGTGTGCTGAGCCATTTCTTCCACAGGGCGGGTGGTGTGTGTGCTGAGCCATTTCTTCCACAGGGCGGGTGGTGTGTGTGCTGAGCCATTTCTTCCACAGGGCGGGTGGTGTGTATTGAGGCGGCAGGACAACCATAATGCCTTGTAGTCATTGCTAGTGGAGGTTTGTTTGAATCCAGAGATGATATCCAGGACTCCTCTCTTCTTCTTCCAGGCCTGCCTTGACTTCCAGTGTGTGAATGCCTCAGCTCTACTGCCTGTTGACCTCCACTGTGACGCCAGCAACACATGTAACAGCCGGGGGGTAAGACAAGGTCTCATTCTACATACATCGCGTACAGGCCATCTGATTGGCTCTTCTGGGGAGAGATCTCACCCTCTGGAAGGGGTTGGGTACATCACGTGATACAGGCCATCTGATTGGCTCTTCTGGGGAGAGATCTCACCCTCAAGAAGGGGTTGGGTACATCACGTGATACAGGCCATCTGATTGGCTCTACTTGGGATAGACCAGTGTCTATTGTATTGGCTGGTTGATTAGTTAATTGATTGGCTCTACTTGGGATAGACCAGTGTCTATTGTATTGGCTGTTTGATGAGTTAATTGATTGGCTCTACTTGGGAGAGAGACCAGTGTCTATTGTATTGGCTGGTTGATGAGTTAATTGATTGTTATATCTCCCCCAGGTGTGTAACAACCAGGGCCACTGCCACTGTAATGATGGCTGGGGACCTCCTCACTGTGCCAAGTCAGGGAGAGGGGGCAGTGTGGACAGCGGGCCTGCACAGATAGGTAATCTTCACTGCACACCTTTCCTCTGTCTACCTGCCTGTCATTATAGACGGTACTGTTCACTGCAAACCTTTCCTGTCTCTACCTGCCTGTCATTATAGACGGGTACTGTTCACTGCACACCTTTCCTGTCTCTACCTGCCTGTCATTATAGACAGGTACTGTTCACTGCACACCTTTCCTGTCTCTACCTGCCAGTCATTATAGACAGGTACTGTTCACTGCACACCTTTCCTGTCTCTACCTGCCTGTCATTATAGACAGGTACTGTTCACTGCACACCTTTCCTGTCTCTACCTGCCTGTCATTATAGACAGGTACTGTTCACTGCAAGCCTTTCCTGTCTCTACCTGCCTGTCATTATAGACAGGTACTGTTCACTGCAAACCTTTCCTGTCTCTACCTGCCTGTCATTATAGACAGGTACTGTTCACTGTACACCTTTCCTCTGTCTACCTGCCTGTCATTATAGACAGGTACTGTTCACTGCAAGACTTTCCTGTCTCTACCTGCCTGTCATTATAGACAGGTACTGTTCACTGCACACCTTTCCTGTCTCTACCTGCCTGTCATTATAGACAGGTACTGTTCACTGCACACCTTTCCTGTCTCTACCTGCCTGTCATTAGACAGGTACTGTTCACTGCACACCTTTCCTCTGTCTACCTGCCTGTCATTATAGACAGGTACTGTTCACTGCACACATTTCCTGTCTCTACCTGCCTGTCATTATAGACAGGTACTGTTCACTGCACACCTTTCCTGTCTCTACCTGCCTGTCATTAGACAGGTACTGTTCACTGCACACCTTTCCTCTGTCTACCTGCCTGTCATTATAGACAGGTACTGTTCACTGCACACCTTTCCTGTCTCTACCTGCCTGTCATTATAGACAGGTACTGTTCACTGCACACCTTTCCTGTCTCTACCTGCCTGTCATTATAGACGGGTACTGTTCACTGCAAACCTTTCCTGTCTCTACCTGCCTGTCATTATAGACAGGTACTGTTCACTGCACACCTTTCCTGTCTCTACCTGCCTGTCATTAGACAGGTACTGTTCACTGTACACCTTTCCTGTCTCTACCTGCCTTTCATTATAGACAGGTACTGTTCACTGCACACCTTTCCTGTCTCTACCTGCCTGTCATTAGACAGGTACTGTTCACTGCACACCTTTCCTCTGTCTACCTGCCTGTCATTATAGACGGGTACTGTTCACTGCAAACCTTTCCTGTCTCTACCTGCCTGTCATTATAGACAGGTACTGTTCACTGCAAACCTTTCCTGTCTCTACCTGCCTGTCATTATAGACAGGTACTGTTCACTGCACACCTTTCCTGTCTCTACCTGCCTGTCATTATAGACAGGTACTGTTCACTGCAAACCTTTCCTGTCTCTACCTGCCTGTCATTATAGACAGGTACTGTTCACTGCAAACCTTTCCTGTCTCTACCTGCCTGTCATTATAGACAGGTACTGTTCACTGCAAGCCTTTCCTGTCTCTACCTGCCTGTCATTATAGACAGGTACTGTTCACTGCACACCTTTCCTGTCTCTACCTGCCTGTCATTATAGACAGGTACTGTTCACTGCACACCTTTCCTGTCTCTACCTGCCTGTCATTATAGACAGGTACTGTTCACTGCACACCTTTCCTGTCTCTACCTGCCTGTCATTATAGACAGGTACTGTTCACTGCACACCTTTCCTCTGTCTACCTGCCTGTCATTATAGACAGGTACTGTTCACTGCACACCTTTCCTGTCTCTACCTGCCTGTCATTATAGACAGGTACTGTTCACTGCACACCTTTCCTCTGTCTACCTGCCTGTCATTATAGACAGGTACTGTTCACTGCACACCTTTCCTCTGTCTACAGGCTCCAGACTAGGTAAACCTGCCTGTCATTATAGACAGGTACTGTTCACTGCACACCTTTCCTCTGTCTACCTGCCTGTCATTATAGACAGGTACTGTTCACTGCACACCTTTCCTGTCTCTACCTGCCTGTCATTATAGACAGGTACTGTTCACTGCACACCTTTCCTGTCTCTACCTGCCTGTCATTATAGACAGGTACTGTTCACTGCACACCTTTCCTGTCTCTACCTGCCTGTCATTATAGACAGGTACTGTTCACTGCACACCTTTCCTGTCTCTACCTGCCTGTCATTATAGACAGGGATACTGTTCACTGCACACCTTAACTGTCTCTACCTGCCTGTCATTATAGACAGGTACTGTTCACTGCACACCTTTCCTGTCTCTACCTGCCTGTCATTATAGACAGGGATACTGTTCACTGCACACCTTAACTGTCTCTACCTGCCTGTCATTATAGACAGGTACTGTTCACTGCACACATTTCCTGTCTCTACCTGCCTATCATTATAGACAGGTACTGTTCACTGCATCCCTTTCCTGTCTCTACCTGCCTGTCATTATAGACGGGTACTGTTCACTCCCTGAGGGACGGCCTGCTGACCTTCACTAATAACTATCCCTCTGCTTCTCCCAGATTATTCCCTGAGGGACGGCCTGCTGACCTTCACTAATAACTATCCCTCTGCTTCTCCCAGATTATTCCCTGAGGGACGGCCTGCTGACCTTCACTAATAACTATCACTCTGCTGCTACCAGATTATTCCTTGAGGGACGGCCTGCTGACCTTCACTAATAACTATCACTCTGCTGTTCCCAGATTATTCCCTGAGGGACGGCCTGCTGACCTTCACTAATAACTATCACTCTGCTGCTACCAGATTATTCCCTGAGGGACGGCCTGCTGACCTTCACTAATAACTATCACTCTGCTTCTCCCAGATTATTCCCTGAGGGACGGCCTGCTGATCTTAACTATCCCTCTGCTGTTCCCAGATTATTCCCTGAGGGACGGCCTGCTGATCTTCTTCCTCCTGGTGGTTCCCATCCTGGTCCTGCTGGTGTTAGTGCTGCTCTATGTGTTTAGAAGGGATACCCTGGAAATATGCCTCAAAGGACCACGCTCCAGACGCTCTAGGTAAACACTATCACCACGCTCCAGACGCTCTAGGTAAACACTATCACCACGCTCCAGACGCTCTAGGTAAACACTATCACCACGCTCCAGACGCTCTAGGTAAACACTATCACCACGCTCCAGACGCTCTAGGTAAACACTGTCTAGATAGGTATCACCACGCTCCAGACGCTCTAGGTAAACACTGTCTATCACCACGCTCCAGACGCTCTAGGTAAACACTATCACCACGCTCCAGACGCTCTAGGTAAACACTATCACCACGCTCCAGACGCTCTAGGTAAACACTATCACCACGCTCCAGGCGCTCTAGGTAAACACTATCACCACGCTCCAGACGCTCTAGGTAAACACTATCACCACGCTCCAGACGCTCTAGGTAAACACTATCACCACGCTCCAGGCGCTCTAGGTAAACACTATCACCACGCTCCAGGCGCACACTATCACCACGCTCCAGGCGCTCTAGGTAAACACTATCACCACGCTCCAGGCGCTCTAGGTAAACACTATCACCACGCTCCAGGCGCTCTAGGTAAACACTATCACCACGCTCCAGGCGCTCTAGGTAAAACACTATCACCACGCTCCAGACGCTCTAGGTAAACACTATCACCACGCTCCAGACGCTCTAGGTAAACACTATCACCACGCTCCAGACGCTCTAGGTAAACACTATCACCACGCTCCAGACGCTCTAGGTAAACACTATCACCACGCTCCAGACGCTCTAGGTAAACACTATCACCACGCTCCAGACGCTCTAGGTAAACACTATCACCACGCTCCAGACGCTCTAGGTAAACACTATCACCACGCTCCAGACGCTCTAGGTAAACACTATCACCACGCTCCAGGCGCTCTAGGTAAACACTATCACCACGCTCCAGACGCTCTAGGTAAACACTATCACCACGCTCCAGACGCTCTAGGTAAACACTATCACCACGCTCCAGGCGCTCTAGGTAAACACTATCACCACGCTCCAGGCGCTCTAGGTAAACACTATCACCACGCTCCAGGCGCTCTAGGTAAACACTATCACCACGCTCCAGGCGCTCTAGGTAAACACTATCACCACGCTCCAGACGCTCTAGGTAAACACTATCACCACGCTCCAGACGCTCTAGGTAAACACTATCACCACGCTCCAGACGCTCTAGGTAAACACTATCACCACGCTCCAGACGCTCTAGGTAAACACTGTCTATCACCACGCTCCAGACGCTCTAGGTAAACACTGTCTATCACCACGCTCCAGGCGCTCTAGGTAAACACTATCACCACGCTCCAGACGCTCTAGGTAAACACTATCACCACGCTCCAGACGCTCTAGGTAAACACTATCACCACGCTCCAGACGCTCTAGGTAAACACTCACCTGTCTATCGCACCCGCTCCAGACGCTCTTGGTAAACACTGTCTATCACCACGCTCCAGACGCTCTAGGTAAACACTGTCTATCACCACGCTCCAGACGCTCTAGGTAAACACTATCACCACGCTCCAGACGCTCTAGGTAAACACTATCTATCACCACGCTCCAGGACGCTCTAGGTAAACACTGTCTATCACCACGCTCTAGGTAAACACTGTCTATCACCACGCTCTAGGTAAACACTGTCTATCACCACGCTCTAGGTAAACACTGTCTGTCACCACGCTCTAGGTAAACACTGTCTGTCACCACGCTCTAGGTAAACACGGTCTGTCACCACGCTCTAGGTAAACACGGTCTGTCACCACGCTCTAGGTAAACACGGTCTGTCACCACGCTCTAGGTAAACTGTGTCTCCACGCTCTAGGTAAACACCACGCTCTAGGTAAACACTGTCTATCACCACGCTCTAGGTAAACACTGTCTATCACCACGCTCTAGGTAAACACTGTCTATCACCACGCTCTAGGTAAACACTGTCTATCACCACGCTCTAGGTAAACACTGTCTATCACCACGCTCTAGGTAAACACTGTCTATCACCACGCTCTAGGTAAACACTGTCTATCACCACGCTCCAGGTAAACACAGTCGTGGATATAAACAATCTATCACCACGATTCCATCCACAGTTTGTGAGTAAAGTCATAAACATGTTTTTTAAATGATCATGACAGCTGTGATGGAAACAAAACGTGGAAACATTGAAGTTGACATTTTTATTCGGTACATGAATACTTGAGCGAATAAGTACATTTTGTGTGCTCTGTCATCACGCACTGGTTTCTATCAACAAAACGTATATTTGGTGTTAACACCACTGGTGGGGAAAAAGCATATTTTCGTCATGCGGATTCTAGAATGTTCCTCTGAAATTCTATCGCTAATTGGATGGACACCTAGCTATGGACACTTACAGTTGAAGTTGGAAGTTTACATACACCTTAGCCAAATTACATTTAAACTCAGTTTTTCACAATTCCTGACATTTAATCAGAGTAAAAATTCCCTGTCTTAGGTCAGTTAGGATCACCACTTTATTTTAAGAATGTGAAGTGTCAGAATAATAGTAGAGAGAAATATTTATTTCAGCTTGTATTTCGTTCATCACATTCCCAGTGGGTCAGAAGTTTACATACTCAATTAGTATTTGGTAGCATTGCCTTTAAATTGTTTAACTTCGGTCAAATGTTTCGGGTAGCCTTCCACAAGCTTCCCACAATAAGTTGTGGGATTTCTGTCCCATTCCTCCTGACGGAGCTGGTGTAACTGAGTCAGGTTTGTAGGCCTCCTCGCTCGCACACGCTTTCAGTTCTGCCCACAATTTTTCTATGGGATTGAGGTCTTGGCTTTGTGATGGCCACTCCAATACCTTGACTTTTTTGTCCTTAAGCCATTTTGTGACAACTTTGGAAGTATGTTTGGGGTCATTGTCCATTTGGAAGACCCATTTGCGACCAAGCTTTAACTTCCTGACTGATGTCTTGAGATGTTGCTTCAATATATCCACATAATTTCCCTTCCTCATGATGCCATTTATTTTGTGAAGTGCACCAGTCCCTTCTGCAGCAAACCACCCCAACAACATGATGCTGCCACCCCCGTGCTTCACTGTTGGGATGGTGTTCTTCAGCTTGCAAGCATCCCCCTTTTTCCTCCAAACATAACGATGGTCATTATGGCCAAACAGTTATATTTTAGTTTCATCAGACCAGAGTACATTTCTCCAAAAAGTACGATCTTTGTCCCCATGTGCAGTTGCAAACCGTAGTCTGGCTTTATGGCGGTTTTGGAGCAGCGGCTTCTTCCTTGCTGAGCGGCCAATCAGGTTATGTTGATATAGGATTCGTCAGAAGCTTCTAAAGCCATGACATCATTTTCTGGAATGTTCCAAGCTGTTTAAAGGCACAGTCAACTGAGTGTATGTAAACTTCTGACCCACTGGAATTGTGATACAGTGAAATATAAGTGAAATAATCTGTCTGTAAACAATTGTTGGAAAAATGACTTTTCTCATGCACAAAGTAGATGTCCTAACTGACTTGCCAAAACTATAGTTTGTTAACAATAAATTTGTGGAGTGG
Organism: Oncorhynchus masou masou; assembly: GCF_036934945.1. Lineage (NCBI taxonomy): Eukaryota > Metazoa > Chordata > Actinopteri > Salmoniformes > Salmonidae > Oncorhynchus > Oncorhynchus masou. The sequence goes on from NC_088235.1 coordinate 7,186,486, forward strand.
TTGATAAATGAGTTTTAATGACTCCAACCCGAGTGTATGTCAACTTCCAACTTCAACTGTAGCTTATGTACACCTAGATTATGAGTAAATCAACAAAATGTCAATAAAGATTCTTGTGTATGTAAATTGGGTTCATCTCATCACAAAACTGTACCAACCTAGATGGTGGCACTTCTCTGATTAGTTTAACAGGTTGTGTGACGTAGAAATTGTATGAGATTAAAAGCATATAGTATGTAAAACTGGGTGACTTTCTCTGGGTCACAGCTGTTGCATTTCACATGATGATTTCTAATGTACGCAGGTCAGGAAACACAGCAAATGGCCAAGCGAATGGCAATGCCCCGAAACAACCAACTACACAACCTCCAGCAACACAAGCCCCACCTTCTCAGGTAAACTGTTCTCCCAGCAACATAGGCCCCACCCCCTCGGGTAAACTGTTCTCCCAGCAACATAGGCCCCACCTCCTCGGGTAAACTGTTCGCCCAGCAACATAGGCCCCACCTCCTCAGGTAAACTGTTCTCCCAGCAACATAGGCCCCACCCCCTCAGGTAAACTGTTCTTCCAGCAACACAGGCCACACCCCCTCGGGTAAACTGTTCTCCCAGCAACATAGGCCCCACCCTCTCGGGTAAACTGTTCTCCCAGCAACATAGGCCCCACCCTCTCAGGTAAACTGTTCTCCCAGCAACATAGGCCACACCCCTCGGGTAAACTGTTCTCCCAACAACATAGGCCCCACCCCCTCGGGTAAACTGTTCTCCCAGCAACATAGGCCCCACCCCCTCGGGTAAACTGTTCTCCCAGCAACATAGGCCCCACCCTCTCGGGTAAACTGTTCTCCCAGCAACATAGGCCCCACCCCCTCGGGTAAACTGTTCTCCCAGCAACATAGGCCCCACCCCCTCGGGTAAACTGTTCTCCCAGCAACATAGGCCCCACCCCCTCGGGTAAACTGTTCTCCCAACAACATAGGCCCCACCCCCTCGGGTAAACTGTTCTCCCAGCAACATAGGCCCCACCCTCTCGGGTAAACTGTTCTCCCAGCAACATAGGCCCCACCCCCTTGGGTAAACTGTTCTCCCAGCAACATAGGCCCCACCCCCTCGGGTAAACTGTTCCACTACATGTACAGTGGGATCTGATATTGACACCCCTGATAAAAATTAGCAAAAATGATTCAAATACTCATCTATTTAAAAAATGTATCTATTAAAAAAATTGAAATTATATTATTTAATACATCATTCTCAAAGGTAAGTCTTAGACCATTACTCCATATAGAACCCATACAGATCCTTCATATCCTTTGTCTGTGCTTCTGGACTGCCCTCCTCAATTCAAACCACAGGATTTCAATGGATTTCAAGTCCTGGGACTGAGATGGCGATTGGGCAAAACGTTGATTATGAACCAATGGCTTTGGTCAGATGAGAAGACAGGCCACGTCCACCCAGTGGTGGGTTCTGAGAATACAGGCCACGTCCACCCAGTGGTGGGTTCTGAGAATACAGGCCACGTACACCCAGTGGTGGGTTCTGAGAATACAGGCCACGTCCACTGGTCATGGGAGTGGGCTATATGACACAAACAGATCTAGGACCTTTTCCAGTATGTGACTTTTAATCCGTTTACATGTTGTAGTAATTCTGCTCTCTTCATCTGTTTCCAGCCAATGCCTACATATCCACCATCCTCTACCTCAGGACCCAGGTATTAACGCTTTATCGTAGCATATTGGGGGGGGGGGGGGGGGAAGAGAGTCCATATTACAAACGCCTTAGTTGTATGTTTTATTTTTTAATGTTGATTTTAGTTTTGATATGCCACTTAGGTATGGAGAAAACAACAATTGGAACCAACCTCCTGCCTCCCAGCCACCTCTCCCCCATCAGGGCCCAGGTGTTCCCAAACCCATCCCTCCCAGGCATTAATCCTGACACCCCCCTTCCAACATAATGGGGGCTCTTCCCTTATTCGGCATTTGTAAATTTCATATTTGTATTTTACTCACATTTGTATGTTCGTTTGTGGATATCTAAAAAATAATCATAATTTAAAAAACATTTTATTGCAGGAACGTGATTTGGTGACAGGGACTTTTTATATTGCTTTTTACATTATTACTATGGAAATGAAGGTAACATATTTTGTAATAAAAATATACATATTGTTGATATTGTTCAGTTCCAGAAAGGCTCAATTTATTTTATGAGCGGTTTACAATCTTTTTTAAAAATATTTAAATGTTACTCATAATAAAAATTTAATATAATATTTCCTGCCTTATTGTCCATTTGTTTTATTAGGCCAATCTTTCATTCCAAGGTACAGTAGAATATTACCAGAGTTTCTAAACCCAGAGGCGCGACATTTCTAGTAATGCTTGTGAAACAGACCATGCCGGAGTTTGAAAAGTCAAATCAAATTATTTCTGACTTACTTTGTAGACTACAGGTGTAGACTACCAGTGGAAATCAGTAGAAAATAACATGGCTATATATATACACACACACACACACAGTGCATTTGGAAAGTATTCAGACCCCTTGACTTTCTCCACATTTCTTTTACGTTACAGCCTTATTCTAAAATAATTACAAAAAAAATCCTCAATCTACACACAACATCCCATAATGACAAAGCGAAAACAGGTTTAGAAGTTTTTGCTCATTACTAAAAAAATACATGTATTCAGACCCATTGCTATGAGACTCATATTGAGCTCAGGTGCATCCTGTTTCCATTGATCGTCTTTGAAATGTTTCTACAGCTTGACTGGAGTCCACCTGTGGTAAATTCAATTGATTGGAAAATATTTGGGAAGGCACACACCTGTCTATATAAGGTCCCACAGTTGACAGGGCACGTCAGAGCAAAAACCAAGACATGAGGTTGAAGGAATTGTCAGTAGAGCTCCGAGACAGGATTGTGTCGAGGCACAGATCCGGGGAAGGGTACCCAACAATTTCTGTAGCATTGTAGGTTCCCAAGAACACTGTGGACTCCATAATTCTTAAATGGAAGATGTTTGAAACCACTAAGACTCTTCCTAGAGCTGGCCGCCCGGCCAAACTGAGCAATCTGGGGAGATCGCCTTGTTTAGGGAGCTGACCAAGAACCAAATGGTCACTCTGACAGAGCTCCAGAGTTCCTCTGTGGAGATGGGAGAACCTTCCAGAAGGACAACCATCTCTGCAGCACTCCACCAATCAGGCCTTTATGGTAGAGGGGCCAGATGGAAACCACTCCTCAGTAAAAGGCACATGACAGCCCGCTTGGAGTTTGCCAAAAGTCATCTAAAGACTCTCAGGCCATGAGAAACAACATTATCTAGTCTGATGAAACCAAGATTAAACTCGTTGGCCTGAATGCCAAGCGTCCCCTCTGGTGGAAACCAGGCACCACCCCTACGGTGAAGCATGGTGGTAGCAGCATGCTGTGGGGATGTTTTTCAGTGGCAGGGACTGGGAGACTAGTCAGGATCGAGAGACATTAACTGAGCAAAGTACAGCGACATCCTTCTCCAGAGCGCTCACGACCTCAGACTGGGGCAAAGGTTCACCTTCCAACAGGACAACGACCCTAAGAGCCAAAACAATGCATGAGTGGCGTCGGGACAAGTCTCTGAATGTCCTTGAGCGACCCTGCCAGAACCTGGACTTGAACCCAAACGAACATCTCTGGAGAGACCTGAAAATAGCTGTGCAGAGACACTCCCCATCCAACCTGACAGAGCTTGAGAGGATCTGCCGAGAAGAATGGGAGAAACTCCCCAAATACAGGTGTGCCAAGCTTGTAGCGTCATACCCAAGAAGACTCGAGGCTGTAATCACTGCCAAAGGTGCTCCAACAAAGTACTGAGTAAAGGGTCTGAATACTTATTGAAATGTGATATTTCAGGTTTTTTTTATTATAAACTTACACACATTTTTAAACCCTGTTTTTGTAATTGTTGCCAAAGGTGTAGTAAAGGTTTTGAATACTTGTGGTATTCTAACCAGGGGTCAAAGTTGAATTCATTTCTTCCAGGTACAGAACATCCTATATGTTCACACTTACACCAACATTAATAGAGGTGTCCCCCAGGGTTCCATTTTAGCTCCAACATGTGCTATGGGCTGAATCATAGCATTTCATATAGAACTCAGAGATCCTATTAATTCAATGGGATCTCTGTGGGCCTGGCGATTTTTAAAGATTTGTCATTTAACTTTTAAAAAATTTGACCTTTTTTTTTATTGTGGCATAAACACAACCAGTCATGTTTTTTTTCATCTGATTGTCAAACATTCTCTACTAAGACGACCCATTGACGTCCGTTCTCTCACAAACAAATTTCAAACAGTGGCGAATGGAAAGAGACATTGGTTACACAATCACCCAAAGAAGTGTAATGCCATTTGGCTGGGCTATTGTCATTAGGCCAGAATGTATGTGTCCACTGCTGTCCTCGCGCATCTCTATCTGCCACTCATCTCTGCCTTGGAAAATGTCAGTGTTCTCATCGAACCACATGGCATTTTGGAGCATAGTCTACACCACCTGGTTTTCATTTCTCAGGCCTCTTACATGCAGATTTTTTGTTTTAATGGAGTAATAGCCAACAGCAACTGCCTGTCCTCCAGGACACCTACACCACCCGATGTTACAGGAAGGCCAAAAATATCATCAAGGACAACAACCACCCGAGCCACTGCCTGTTCACCCCGCCATCATCCAGAAGGCGAGGTCAGTACAGGTGCATCAAAGCTGGGACCGAGAGACTGAAAAACAGCTTCTATCTCAAGGCCATCAGACTGTTAAACAGCCACCACTAGCCGCCTACCACCCGGTTACTCAACCCTGCACCTTAGAGGCTGCTGCCCTATATACATAGACACGGAATAACTGGTCAGTTTAATAATGGAACACTGGTCACTCTCAACCCTGCACCTTAGAGGCTGCTGCCCTATATACATAGACATGGAATAACTGGTCAGTTTAATAATGGAACACTGGTCACTTTCAACCCTGCACCTTAGAGGCTGCTGCCCTATATACATAGACATTGAATAACTGGTCACTTTAATAATGGAACACTGGTCACTCTCAACCCTGCACCTTAGAGGCTGCTGCCCTATATACATAGACATTGAATAACTGGTCACTTTAATAATGGAACACTGGTCACTCTCAACCCTGCACCTTAGAGGCTGCTGCCCTATATACATAGACATTGAATAACTGGTCACTTTAATAATGGAACACTGGTCACTCTCAACCCTGCACCTTAGAGGCTGCTGCCCTATATACAGAGACATGGAATCACTGGTCACTTTAATAATGGAACACTAGTCACTCTCAACCCTGCACCTTAGAGGCTGCTGCCCTATATACAGAGACATGGAATCACTGGTCACTTTAATAATGGAACACTAGTCACTCTCAACCCTGCACCTTAGAGGCTGCTGCCCTATATACAGAGACATGGAATCACTGGTCACTTTAATAATGGAACACTAGTCACTTTAATAATGTTTACATACTGCTTTACTCATCTCATATGTACTGTATTTTAGTCAATGCCACTCCAACATTGCTCGTCTTAATATTTAAATATTTCTTAATTACATACATCTTACTTTTAGATGTGTGTTTTGTTGTGTATTGTTAGATATTACTGCACTGTTGGAGCTTGGAACACAAGCATTTAGTTAGATATTACTGCTCTGTTGGAACTAGGAACACAAGCATTTAGTTAGATACTACTGCACTGTTGGAACTAGGAACACAAGCATTTAGTTAGATATTACTGCACTGTTGGAACTAGGAACACAAGCATTTAGTTAGATACTACTGCACTGTTGGAACTAGAAACACAAGCATTTAGTTAGATATTACTGCACTGTTGGAACTAGGAACACAAGCATTTAGTTAGATATTACTGTACTGTTGGAGCTAGAAACACAAGCATTTAGGTAGATATTACTGCACTGTTGGAGCTAGGAACACAAGCATTTAGTTAGATATTACTGCACTGTTGGAACTAGGAACACAAGCATTTAGTTAGATATTACTGTACTGTTGGAGCTAGAAACACAAGCATTTAGTTAGATAATACTGCACTGTTGGAGCTTGGAACACAAGCATTTAGTTAGATACTACTGCACTGTTGGAGCTAGGAACACAAGCATTTAGTTAGATAATACTGCACTGTTGGAGCTAGAAACACAAGCATTTAGTTAGATATTACTGCACTGTTGGAGCTAGGAACACAAGCATTTAGTTAGATATTACTGCTCTGTTGGAACTAGGAACACAAGCATTTAGTTAGATACTACTGCACTGTTGGAGCTAGGAACACAAGCATTTAGTTAGATAATACTGCACTGTTGGAGCTTGGAACACAAGCATTTAGTTAGATACTACTGCACTGTTGGAGCTAGGAACACAAGCATTTAGTTAGATAATACTGCACTGTTGGAGCTAGAAACACAAGCATTTAGTTAGATATTACTGCACTGTTGGAGCTAGGAACACAAGCATTTAGTTAGATATTACTGCACTGTTGGAGCTAGGAACACAAGCATTTAGTTAGATACTACTGCACTGTTGGAGCTGGGAACACAAGCATTTAGTTAGATAATACTGCACTGTTGGAGCTTGGAACACAAGCATTTAGTTAGATACTACTGCACTGTTGGAGCTAGAAACACAAGCATTTAGTTAGATACTACTGCACTGTTGGAGCTAGGAACACAAGCATTTCGCCACACCCTCAATAACATCTGCTGAATATGTGTATGTGACCGATAGCGTCAACTAAATATGTGACCAATAGCATTTGATTTGATTTTTAAAATTTTTGTCGAAGGAGTGGCTTTGAGACGGCGTGCACATGCGCAGTTCGACACGAGAGAACCCTTAGACCCGATGACGTATTTGTTCACGTGAGTTTACCTCGTATGAACGGGGACTTCTGTTGGAGAATCAGTTTGAGCCGGTCTTTGATTACTGTCCTGTCTTTTGTAAAATTCTGAACATACCATTGGTTTGGTAGAACCTCCAGCACCGTAGGTGGCAGCACTGGGCCATAAACTAGTATACTTACCAAAACAAAACCACCATCGAAGTACTGGATTATCACGTGGACTTGTTATGGGTCAGGAAGAGGACATTCCTCAACAAATAATAGTTTAATAACGTTGCAAAGGTGACAAATCGTTCAGTTGATGGATCTAAAGGAAGATAGTGTTAATTTGCGATGTGCACCCGGATATGCTTGTGTGTTCTCTGCGGTTTACCTGCAGCAGGAAAGTCGACGCTTGCACAGGCGGTCAACTCTCACTCTGTCCAACGAGGATGGCGGTCCGCTGTCATTTCTTACGACGATCTGATTCCCGGTGACGCTTTCAATGTGAAGGAAGTCGAGGAGGATATTCCGCGATCGCAGACGGTACATTACAAGTCCTGTTTATATCAATGTAGACTACTGAAAACTGTAAATGCTCAACTACCCACCTGGGTTTTTTTTGTGCCGAAATTCAATCAAATCTGCATTATTGAATTACACTGCCTGTAAAGCAACTGCAATCAGACAACATTTTACCAGAGGAATCAAAAGGGAGTTAATTTCCATATAAATGCGTCATAGGTTTGATTGATATTGGAATGAAACGGCAAGGAGCAGGTCTCGAGCCCTCGAGCTTCTCGCAGGAGTTCCAGCGTTTATAAACCCAGGGTCGTTACAATATGATATACTATTTGAAATAGGCAACAGGGTTTGTCGTGAATTTATTCCTCATTTCACTGTGCCACAACCCCCATGTCTTTCAGCAGACTAAATGGAAGTGAAAGAACAGGGTTTGTCGTGAATGTGTTCCTCATGTCACTGTGCCACAACCCCCATGTCTTTCAGCAGACTGAATGGAAATGAAAGAACAGGGTTTGTCGTGAATGTATTCCTCATGTCACTGTGCCACAACCCCCATGTCTTTCAGCAGACTAAATGGAAATGAAAGAACAGGGTTTGTCGTGAATGTATTCCTCATGTCACTGTGCCACAACCCCCATGTCTTTCAGCAGACTAAATGGAAATGAAAGAACAGGGTTTGTCGTGAATGTATTCCTCATGTCACTGTGCCACAACCACCATGTCTTTCAGCAGACTGAATGGAAATGAAAGAACAGGGTTTGTCGTGAATGTATTCCTCATGTCACTGTGCCACAACCCCCATGTCTTTCAGCAGACTGAATGGAAATGAAAGAACAGGGTTTGTCGTGAATTTATTCCTCATGTCACTGTGCCACAACCCCCATGTCTTTCAGCAGACTGAATGGAAATGAAAGAACAGGGTTTGTCGTGAATGTATTCCTCATGTCACTGTGCCACAACCCCCATGTCTTTCAGCAGACTCAATGGAAATGTCACAGACAAACGGTGCTGCGGTGTGTTGAACACTTCCTACAGAGTCCCACAGAGCAGCTACCACCAATCATCTACCAGATCAACAGTGATGCCCGGAGTCGTCTCCTTCACGCCGCTCAGGTCTGCGGGACGCCGACGGGCTCTCCTCAGGTCTGCGGGACACCTTCAGATCGACCACCGCCGCCACTCGTCATTCTGCTGGACGACAACTTCTACTATCCCAGCATGAGATACGAGGTGTACCAACTGGCCAGAAAGCGTATGTTGAATCTGAAAACCCCCGTTGTAGAGAGTTACTGCACCGTCTGGAACCCCGTTGTAGAGAGTTACTGCACCGTCTGAAACCCCGTTGTAGAGAGTTACTGCACCGTCTGAAACCCCGTTGTAGAGAGTTACTGCACCGTCTGGAACCCCGTTGTAGAGTTACTGCGCCGTCTGGAACCCCGTTGTAGAGAGTTACTGCACCGTCTAAAACCCCGTTGTAGAGAGTTACTGCACCGTCTGGAACCCCGTTGTAGAGAGTTACTGCACCGTCTGAAACCCCCGTTGTAGAGAGTTACTGCACCGTCTGAAACCCCGTTGTAGAGAGTTACTGCACCGTCTGAAACCCCGTCGTAGAGAGTTACTGCACCGTCTGAAACCCCGTCGTAGAGAGTTACTGCACCGTCTAAAACCCCGTTGTAGAGAGTTACTGCACCGTCTGAAACCCCGTTGTAGAGTTACTGCACCGTCTGAAACCCCGTTGTAGAGAGTTACTGCACCGTCTGAAACCCTGTTGTAGAGAGTTACTGCACCGTCTGAAACCCCGTTGTAGAGAGTTACTGCACCGTCTGAAACCCCGTTGTAGAGAGTTACTGCACCGTCTGGAACCCCGTTGTAGAGAGTTACTGCACCGTCTGGAACCCCGTTGTAGAGTTACTGCACCGTCTGAAACCCCGTTGTAGAGAGTTACTGCACCGTCTGAAACCCCGTTGTAGAGTTACTGCACCGTCTGAAACCCCGTCGTAGAGAGTTACTGCACCGTCTGGAACCCCGTCGTAGAGAGTTACTGCACCGTCTGAAACCCCGTTGTAGAGTTACTGCACCGTCTGAAACCCCGTCGTAGAGAGTTACTGCACCGTCTGGAACCCCGTCGTAGAGAGTTACTGCACCGTCTGAAACCCCGTTGTAGAGAGTTACTGCACCGTCTGAAACCCCGTTGTAGAGTTACTGCACCGTCTGAAACCCCGTTGTAGAGTTACTGCACCGTCTGAAACCCCGTTGTAGAGTTACTGCACCGTCTGAAACCCCGTTGTAGAGTTACTGCACCGTCTGAAACCCCGTCGTAGAGAGTTACTGCACCGTCTGGAACCCCGTTGTAGAGAGTTACTGCACCGTCTGAAACCCCGTTGTAGAGAGTTACTGCACCGTCTGAAACCCCGTCGTAGAGAGTTACTGCACCGTCTGAAACCCCGTTGTAGAGAGTTACTGCACCGTCTGAAACCCCGTCGTAGAGAGTTACTGCACCGTCTGGAACCCCGTTGTAGAGTTACTGCACCGTCTGAAACCCCGTTGTAGAGAGTTACTGCACCGTCTGGAACCCCGTTGTAGAGAGTTACTGCGCCGTCTGGAACCCCGTTGTAGAGAGTTACTGCACCGTCTGAAACCCCGTTGTAGAGAGTTACTGCACCGTCTGAAACCCCGTCGTAGAGAGTTACTGCACCGTCTGAAACCCCGTTGTAGAGTTACTGCACCGTCTGAAACCCCGTTGTAGAGAGTTACTGCACCGTCTGAAACCCCGTTGTAGAGAGTTACTGCACCGTCTGAAACCCCGTCGTAGAGAGTTACTGCACCGTCTGGAACCCCGTCGTAGAGAGTTACTGCACCGTCTGAAACCCCGTCGTAGAGAGTTACTGCACCGTCTGAAACCCCGTTGTAGAGAGTTACTGCACCGTCTGAAACCCCGTTGTAGAGAGTTACTGCACCGTCTGAAACCCCGTCGTAGAGAGTTACTGCACCGTCTGAAACCCCGTTGTAGAGAGTTACTGCACCGTCTGAAACCCCGTTGTAGAGAGTTACTGCACCGTCTGAAACCCCGTTGTAGAGAGTTACTGCACCGTCTGAAACCCCGTTGTAGAGAGTTACTGCACCGTCTGGAACCCCGTCGTAGAGAGTTACTGCACCGTCTGGAACCCCGTTGTAGAGTTACTGCACCGTCTGAAACCCCGTCGTAGAGAGTTACTGCACCGTCTGAAACCCCGTTGTAGAGTTACTGCACCGTCTGGAACCCCGTTGTAGAGAGTTACTGCACCGTCTGGAACCCCGTTGTAGAGTTACTGCACCGTCTCAAACCCCGTTGTAGAGAGTTACTGCACCGTCTGGAACCCCGTTGTAGAGAGTTACTGCACCGTCTGAAACCCCGTTGTAGAGAGTTACTGCACCGTCTGAAACCCCGTCGTAGAGAGTTACTGCACCGTCTGAAACCCCGTTGTAGAGTTACTGCACCGTCTGAAACCCCGTTGTAGAGAGTTACTGCACCGTCTGAAACCCCGTTGTAGAGAGTTACTGCACCGTCTGGAACCCCGTCGTAGAGAGTTACTGCACCGTCTGGAACCCCGTTGTAGAGAGTTACTGCACCGTCTGGAACCCCGTCGTAGAGAGTTACTGCACCGTCTGAAACCCCGTTGTAGAGAGTTACTGCACCGTCTGAAACCCCGTTGTAGAGAGTTACTGCACCGTCTGGAACCCCGTCGTAGAGAGTTACTGCACCGTCTGGAACCCCGTTGTAGAGTTACTGCACCGTCTGGAACCCCGTCGTAGAGAGTTACTGCACCGTCTGAAACCCCGTTGTAGAGAGTTACTGCACCGTCTGGAACCCCGTTGAATGTCTTGATAATATTTTATTTAAAGCTTTTTGAAGCCCGGTGTACAAAACTGAAAGTACAATATGCAAAAATAATTTGGGAAGCATAGAAATTGCACACCTAGAACAGATCTACCGCTTTCTAAGACTTGCTTTCAATGAAAATGACAGATCTATAAGTCACATTTCTATGTGCATTTGGTCTGATCCGCCCCAAAAGTTACAAATTACCAAAGAAATGTACCGAACAAAACCAATGATTTCAAAGCTAAACAAACACCTCTTAGCCCAAGGACGACTTTTAATATGTCCACAGAAAACAAAAAAAAACATTTACAGGAACAACTGTGCAGATAAAGTTTGTTAACAGAATAAAACTGAGGGAGATTCGACCATAATTCTGTTACCAAACATTTGCATCTGCACAGTTTTTCCAGTATATTTTTTTTTAAACATTTTTAATTTATGTAAATTGTTCAAACAAGTAGTCATTGTGCATAGAATTGTATGTATGATTTGTTAAACTTTGAAATCAATGTTGTTGTTTTTTTTCTCTCATAAGTTTTCGTCTTAAATCAGAGTCTCGGTGTAATTCCGTTTCCGTGGAAACGCACCGTACCAGTTAACGTTATGTGGTCATTTTAACCAGTTCGTAAATCACAGATCTCGTTTGCCTACGGTGACATTTTTCTCTTTGAAACAGACTCTGTGGGATTCTGTCAGGTGTACGTCCACTGTCCCGTGGAGTCGTGTGTCAAGAGAAACCAGCTGAGGCCCCAGCCGTTACCCAGCGACGTTATAGTAGAGATGGCCAAGCGCATGGAGCCTCCAAACCCTCAGAGAAACCCATGGGAGCAGAACAGTGTCACTCTGGACAGCGAACACCACTTCACCATGGAATACATGTGAGTGAGTCTAGGGAAGTGTCCCCTTACACAAGCAATCAAATTAAATGTATTTATAAAGCCCTTCGTACATCAGCTGATATCTCAAAGTGCTGTACAGAAACCCAGCCTAAAACCCCAAACAGCAAGCAATGCAGGTGTAGAAGCACGGTGGCTAGGAAATACTCCCTAGAAAGGCCAGAACCTAGGAAGAAACCTAGAGAGGAACCAGGCTATGTGGGGTGGCCAGTCCTCTTCTGGCTGTGCCGGGTGGAGATTATAACAGAACATGGCCAAGATGTTCAAATGTTCATAAATGACCAGCATGGTCAAATAATAATAATCACAGGCAGAACAGTTGAAACTGGAACAGCAGCACGGCCAGGTGGACTGGGGACAGCAAGGAGTCATCATGCCAGGTAGTCCTGGGGCATGGTCCTAAGGCTCAGGTCCTCCGAGAGAGAGAAAGAAAGAGAGAATTAGAGAGCCACACTTAAATTCACACAGGACACCGGATAGGACAGGAGAAGTACTCCAGATATAACAAACTGACCCTAGCCCCCCGACACATAAACTACTGCAGCATAAATACTGGAGGCTGAGACAGGAGGGGTCGGGAGACACTGTGGCCCCATCCGATCCAAGCAATGTGACGTTAACGTAATCAAATGTTACTATTTATCTATATTAACCTTGTGTTTCACTGTCTCCTTCAGCCAAAGGTTGGTGAAGGTGATCTCTACTGCGTTGGAGAACCCACTGAGTCCAGTCCAGGACAACGCTGAGCAGAAGGTATGTTCTGTTAGTTCATGGAACCCACTGAGTCCAGTCCAGGACAACGCTGAGCAGAAGGTACGTTCTGTTAGTTCATGGAACCCACTGAGTCCAGTCCAGGACAATGCTGAGCAGAAGGTATGTTCTGTTAGTTCATGGAACCCACTGAGTCCAGTCCAGGACAACGCTGAGCAGAAGGTATGTTCTGTTAGTTCATGGAACCCACTAAGTCCAGTCCAACACTGAGCAGAAGGTATGTTCTGTTAGTTCATGGAACCCACTGAGTCCAGTCCAGGACAACGCTGAGCAGAAGGTATGTTCTGTTAGTTCATGGAACCCACTGAGTCCAGTCCAGGACAACGCTGAGCAGAAGGTATGTTCTGTTAGTTCATGGAACCCACTGAGTCCAGTCCAGGACAACGCTGAGCAGAAGGTATGTTCTGTTAGTTCATGGAACCCACTGAGTCCAGTCCAGGACAACGCTGAGCAGAAGGTATGTTCTGTTAGTTCATGGAACCCACTAAGTCCAGTCCAACACTGAGCAGAAGGTATGTTCTGTTAGTTCATGGAACCCACTGAGTCCAGTCCAGGACAACGCTGAGCAGAAGGTATGTTCTGTTAGTTCATGGAACCCACTAAGTCCAGTCCAACACTGAGCAGAAGGTATGTTCTGTTAGTTCATGGAACCCACTGAGTCCAGTCCAGGACAACGCTGAGCAGAAGTTATGTTCTGTTAGTTCATGGAACCCATTGCCACTTCCATAGGAAATCTCTGTGAAACCCTCCTATATTCTGTAGGAGGCTGACCATCAGAGCTGTGGTGTATTCTATATTCTGTAGGAGGCTGACCCTCAGAGCTGTGGTGTATTCTATATTCTGTAGGAGGCTGACCATCAGAGGTGTGGTGTATTCTATATTCTGTAGGAGGCTGACCGTCAGAGCTGTGGTGTATTCTATATTCTGTAGGAGGCTGACCATCAGAGCTGTGGTGTATTATATATTCTGTAGGAGGCTGACCGTCAGAGCTGTGGTGTATTCTGTATTCTGTAGGAGGCTGACCGTCAGAGCTGTGGTGTATTCTATATTCTGTAGGAGGCTGACCATCAGAGCTGTGGTGTATTATATATTCTGTAGGAGGCTGACCCTCAGAGCTGTGGTGTATTCTATATTCTGTAGGAGGCTGACCATCAGAGCTGTGGTGTATTCTATATTCTGTAGGAGGCTGACCATCAGAGCTGTGGTGTATTCTATATTCTGTAGGAGGCTGACCATCAGAGCTGTGGTGTATTCTATATTCTGTAGGAGGCTGACCCTCAGAGCTGTGGTGTATTCTATATTCTGTAGGAGGCTGACCCTCAGAGCTGTGGTGTATTCTATATTCTGTAGGAGGCTGACCATCAGAGCTGTGGTGTATTCTATATTCTGTAGGAGGCTGACCATCAGAGCTGTGGTGTATTCTGTAGGAGGCTGACCATCAGAGCTGTGGTGTATTCTGTAGGAGGCTGACCATCAGAGCTGTGGTGTATTCTGTAGGAGGCTGACCATCAGAGCTGTGGTGTATTCTGTAGGAGGCTGACCATCAGAGCTGTGGTGTATTCTGTAGGAGGCTGACCATCAGAGCTGTGGTGTATTCTATATTCTGTAGGAGGCTGACCATCAGAGCTGTGGTGTATTCTGTAGGAGGCTGACCATCAGAGCTGTGGTGTATTCTGTAGGAGGCTGACCATCAGAGCTGTGGTGTATTCTGTAGGAGGCTGACCATCAGAGCTGTGGTGTATTCTATATTCTGTAGGAGGCTGACCCTCAGAGCTGTGGTGTATTCTATATTCTGTAGGAGGCTGACCATCAGAGCTGTGGTGTATTCTATATTCTAGTAGGAGGCTGACCCTCAGAGCTGTGGTGTATTCTGTATTCTGTAGGAGGCTGACCAACAGAGCTGTGGTGTATTCTATATTCTGTAGGAGGCTGACCCTCAGAGCTGTGGTGTATTCTGTAGGAGGCTGACCATCAGAGCTGTGGTGTATTCTATATTCTGTAGGAGGCTGACCATCAGAGCTGTGGTGTATTCTATATTCTGTAGGAGGCTGACCCTCAGAGCTGTGGTGTATTCTATATTCTGTAGGAGGCTGACCCTCAGAGCTGTGGTGTATTCTAGTAGGAGGCAGACCATCAGAGATGTGGTGTATTCTATATTCTGTAGGAGGCTAACCCTCAGAGCTGTGGTGTATTCTAGTAGGAGGCTGACCGTCAGAGCTGTGGTGTATTCTATATTCTGTAGGAGGCTGACCATCAGAGCTGTGGTGTATTCTATATTCTGTAGGAGGCTGACCGTCAGAGCTGTGGTGTATTCTGTAGGAGGCTGACCCTCAGAGCTGTGGTGTATTCTGTAGCAGGCTGACCGTCAGAGCTGTGGTGTATTCTGTAGGAGGCTGACCATCAGAGCTGTGGTGTATTCTATATTCTGTAGGAGGCTGACCGTCAGAGCTGTGGTGTATTCTGTAGGAGGCTGACCATCAGAGCTGTGGTGTATTCTATATTCTGTAGGAGGCTGACCATCAGAGCTGTGGTGTATTCTATATTCTGTAGGAGGCTGACCCTCAGAGCTGTGGTGTATTCTATATTCTGTAGGAGGCTGACCATCAGAGCTGTGGTGTATTCTATATTCTAGTAGGAGGCTGACCGTCAGAGCTGTGGTGTATTCTATATTCTGTAGGAGGCTGACCGTCAGAGCTGTGGTGTATTCTATATTCTGTAGGAGGCTGACCATCAGAGCTGTGGTGTATTCTATATTCTAGTAGGAGGCTGACCATCAGAGCTGTGGTGTATTCTATATTCTGTAGGAGGCTGACCATCAGAGCTGTGGTGTATTCTATATTCTGTAGGAGGCTGACCATCAGAGCTGTGGTGTATTCTATATTCTGTAGGAGGCTGACCATCAGAGCTGTGGTGTATTCTATATTCTGTAGGAGGCTGACCATCAGAGCTGTGGTGTATTCTATATTCTAGTAGGAGGCTGACCGTCAGAGCTGTGGTGTATTCTATATTCTGTAGGAGGCTGACCCTCAGAGCTGTGGTGTATTCTATATTCTGTAGGAGGCTGACCATCAGAGCTGTGGTGTATTCTATATTCTAGTAGGAGGCTGACCGTCAGAGCTGTGGTGTATTCTATATTCTGTAGGAGGCTGACCCTCAGAGCTGTGGTGTATTCTATATTCTGTAGGAGGCTGACCCTCAGAGCTGTGGTGTATTCTATATTCTATAGGAGGCTGACCATCAGAGCTGTGGTGTATTCTATATTCTGTAGGAGGCTGACCCTCAGAGCTGTGGTGTATTCTATATTCTGTAGGAGGCTGACCATCAGAGCTGTGGTGTATTCTATATTCTGTAGGAGGCTGACCGTCAGAGCTGTGGTGTATTCTATATTCTGTAGGAGGCTGACCCTCAGAGCTGTGGTGTATTCTATATTCTGTAGGAGGCTGACCATCAGAGCTGTGGTGTATTCTATATTCTAGTAGGAGGCTGACCCTCAGAGCTGTGGTGTATTCTATATTCTGTAGGAGGCTGACCATCAGAGCTGTGGTGTATTCTATATTCTGTAGGAGGCTGACCGTCAGAGCTGTGGTGTATTCTATATTCTGTAGGAGGCTGACCATCAGAGCTGTGGTGTATTCTATATTCTGTAGGAGGCTGACCCTCAGAGCTGTGGTGTATTCTATATTCTGTAGGAGGCTGACCATCAGAGCTGTGGTGTATTCTATATTCTGTAGGAGGCTGACCGTCAGAGCTGTGGTGTATTCTGTAGGAGGCTGACCATCAGAGCTGTGGTGTATTCTATATTCTGTAGGAGGCTGACCATCAGAGCTGTGGTGTATTCTATATTCTGTAGGAGGCTGACCGTCAGAGCTGTGGTGTATTCTATATTCTGTAGGAGGCTGACCCTCAGAGCTCTGTGGTGTATTCTATATTCTGTAGGAGGCTGACCATCAGAGGTGTGGTGTATTTTGTAGGAGGCTGACCATCAGAGCTGTGGTGTATTCTATATTCTGTAGGAGGCTGACCATCAGAGCTGTGGTGTATTCTATATTCTGTAGGAGGCTGACCGTCAGAGCTGTGGTGTATTCTGTAGGAGGCTGACCATCAGAGCTGTGGTGTATTCTATATTCTGTAGGAGGCTGACCATCAGAGCTGTGGTGTATTCTATATTCTGTAGGAGGCTGACCGTCAGAGCTGTGGTGTATTCTATATTCTGTAGGAGGCTGACCCTCAGAGCTCTGTGGTGTATTCTATATTCTGTAGGAGGCTGACCATCAGAGGTGTGGTGTATTTTGTAGGAGGCTGACCATCAGAGCTGTGGTGTATTCTATATTCTGTAGGAGGCTGACCATCAGAGCTGTGGTGTATTCTATATTCTGTAGGAGGCTGACCCTCAGAGCTGTGGTGTATTCTATATTCTGTAGGAGGCTGACCATCAGAGCTGTGGTGTATTATATATTCTGTAGGAGGCTGACCCTCAGAGCTGTGGTGTATTCTATATTCTGTAGGAGGCTGACCGTCAGAGCTGTGGTGTATTCTATATTCTGTAGGAGGCTGACCCTCAGAGCTGTGGTGTATTCTATATTCTGTAGGAGGCTGACCATCAGAGCTGTGGTGTATTCTATATTCTGAAGGAGGCTGACCATCAGAGCTGTGGTGTATTCTATATTCTGTAGGAGGCTGACCATCAGAGCTGTGGTGTATTCTGTAGGAGGCTGACCATCAGAGCTGTGGTGTATTCTATATTCTGTAGGAGGCTGACCATCAGAGCTGTGGTGTATTCTGTAGGAGGCTGACCATCAGAGCTGTGGTGTATTCTATATTCTGTAGGAGGCTGACCCTCAGAGCTGTGGTGTATTCTATATTCTAGTAGGAGGCTGACCATCAGAGCTGTGGTGTATTCTGTAGGAGGCTGACCATCAGAGCTGTGGTGTATTCTGTAGGAGGCTGACCATCAGAGCTGTGGTGTATTCTGTAGGAGGCTGACCATCAGAGCTGTGGTGTATTCTATATTCTGTAGGAGGCTGACCATCAGAGCTGTGGTGTATTCTATATTCTGTAGGAGGCTGACCGTCAGAGCTGTGGTGTATTCTGTAGGAGGCTGACCATCAGAGCTGTGGTGTATTCTATATTCTGTAGGAGGCTGACCGTCAGAGCTCTGTGGTGTATTCTATATTCTGTAGGAGGCTGACCATCAGAGCTGTGGTGTATTCTATATTCTGTAGGAGGCTGACCATCAGAGCTCTGTGGTGTATTCTATATTCTGTAGGAGGCTGACCATCAGAGCTGTGGTGTATTCTATATTCTGTAGGAGGCTGACCCTCAGAGCTGTGGTGTATTCTATATTCTGTAGGAGGCTGACCATCAGAGCTGTGGTGTATTATATATTCTGTAGGAGGCTGACCCTCAGAGCTGTGGTGTATTCTATATTCTGTAGGAGGCTGACCGTCAGAGCTGTGGTGTATTCTATATTCTGTAGGAGGCTGACCCTCAGAGCTGTGGTGTATTCTATATTCTGTAGGAGGCTGACCATCAGAGCTGTGGTGTATTCTATATTCTGTAGGAGGCTGACCATCAGAGCTGTGGTGTATTCTGTAGGAGGCTGACCATCAGAGCTGTGGTGTATTCTATATTCTGTAGGAGGCTGACCATCAGAGCTGTGGTGTATTCTATATTCTAGTAGGAGGCTGACCATCAGAGCTGTGGTGTATTCTATATTCTGTAGGAGGCTGACCATCAGAGCTGTGGTGTATTCTATATTCTGTAGGAGGCTGACCATCAGAGCTGTGGTGTATTCTATATTCTGTAGGAGGCTGACCGTCAGAGCTGTGTGTCCAGTGTGGTCCACCAGGCTGACCGGGCCTGCAGACGCCTGGTCTCACAGGCCATGCAGGAGGCCAGAGGTCAGTGTTCATCCTTACTGTGATCCTTAAAGTACACACACACACACACACACACACACACACACACACACACACACACTGATAGAGTTTGCCGGCTGAGAGTACTGAGCGACTCTGAACGGAATGCCAGGCGTAATTTGCAAGCGGAAAATGTTGTCAGCCATACGTCCCCCGGCAGTCGGTCCCTAAAACCCTCCGTGCCGAACGAACGTCACACAAAGTGCAGATGAACAGCACGTGGACATTTTGGGGTGTTTCCCCTCCCCTTTAAAAGGTAGACTCAGTGAGATGACGTTGCCCGCACGAAATAAACACAATGTCCGGTCCATTTCCACAACAACTAAAAGAGGTGATGAAGCACGAGACGACTAAACTTCTCTGTTTTTTTGGGGGGGGGAACCCGTACCAACCACGTGGTAGCAGCGTGAAGCTCCCCTCGTGACGCGTGGTAGCGGCGTGAAGCTCCCCTCGTGACGCGTGGTAGCAGCGTGATGCTCCCCTCGTAACGCGTGGTAGCAGCGTGAAGCTCCCCTCGTGACGCGTGGTAGCAGCGTGAAGCTCCCCTCGTAACGCGTGGTAGCGCCGTGAAGCTCCCCTCGTAACGCGTGGTAGCAGCGTGAAGCTCCCCTTGTAACGCGTGGTAGCGGCGTGAAGCTCCCCTCGTAACGCGTGGTAGCGGCGTGAAGCTCCCCTCGTGACGCGTGGTAGCAGCGTGAAGCTCCCCTCGTAACGCGTGGTAGCGGCGTGATGCTCCCCTCGTAACGCGTGGTAGCGGCGTGAAGCTCCCCTCGTAACGCGTGGTAGCGGCGTGAAGCTCCCCTCGTGACGCGTGGTAGCGGCGTGAAGCTCCCCTCGTGACGCGCGTGGTAGCGGCGTGAAGCTCCCCGCGTGTCGCGTGGTAGCGGCGTGAAGCTCCTCGTGACGCGTGGTAGCGGTGTGAAGCTCCCCTCGTGACGCGTGGTAGCGGCGTGATGCTCCCCTCGTAACGCGTGGTAGCGGCGTGAAGCTCCTCGTGACGCGTGGTAGCGGCGTGAAGCTCCCCTCGTGACGCGTGGTAGCGGCGTGAAGCTCCCTCGTAGCGCGTGGTAGCGGCGAAGCTCCCCTCGTGACGCGTGGTAGCAGCGTGAAGCTCCCCTCGTAACGCGTGGTAGCAGCGTGAAGCTCCCTCGTAACGCGTGGTAGCAGCGTGAAGCTCCCCCTCGTAACGCGTGGTAGCGGCGAAGCTCCCCTCGTGACGCGTGGTAGCGGCGTGAAGCTCCCTCGTGACGCGTGGTAGCAGCGTGAAGCTCCCTCGTGACGCGTGGTAGCGGCGTGATGCTCCCCTCGTGACGCGTGGTAGCGGCGTGAAGCTCCCCTCGTGACGCGTGGTAGCGGCGTGATGCTCCCCTCGTGACGCGTGGTAGCGGCGTGAAGCTCCCCTCGTGACGCGTGGTAGCGGCGTGAAGCTCCCCTCGTAACGCGTGGTAGCGGTGTGATGCTCCCCTCGTAACGCGTGGTAGCGGCGTGAAGCTCCCCTCGTAACGCGTGGTAGCGGCGTGATGCTCCCCTCAGATACTCTTTTACTGTGTGAGAACATGGCAGTAATGTCTTGCCTCGCGCTCAACTCAAAATCTTGTTTCAACGTCGTCTGGAGTCTAACTTTTTAAAAAAGAGAGTTAATAGTGGCAAGGCATGTAGTAGCCAGTGGTTAGAGTGTAGAGGCGGCAGGTAGCCTAGTGGTTAGAGGCGGCAGGTAGCCTAGTGGTTAGAGGCGGCAGGTAGCCTAGTGGTTAGAGGCGGCAGGTAGCCTAGTGGTTAGAGGCGGCAGGTAGCCTAGTGGTTAGAGGCGGCAGGTAGCCTAGTGGTTAGAGGCGGCAGGGTAGCCTAGTGGTGGCAGGGTAGCCTAGTGGAGGCAGGGTAGCCTAGTGGTTAGAGGCGGCAGGGTAGCCTCGTGGTTAGAGGCGGCAGGGTAGCCTCGTGGTTAGAGGCGGCAGGGTAGCCTCGTGGTTAGAGGCGGCAGGGTAGCCTCGTGGTTAGAGGTGGCAGGGTAGCCTCGTGGTTAGAGGCGGCAGGGTAGCCTCGTGGTTAGAGGCGGCAGGGTAGCCTCGTGGTTAGAGGCGGCAGGGTAGCCTCGTGGTTAGAGGCGGCAGGGTAGCCTAGTGGTTAGTGGCGGCAGGGTAGCCTAGTGGTTAGAGGCGGCAGGGTAGCCTCGTGGTTAGAGGCGGCAGGGTAGCCTCGTGGTTAGAGGCGGCAGGGTAGCCTAGTGGTGGTAGCGGCGTGAAGCTAGGGTAGCCTAGTGGTTAGAGGAGGCAGGGTAGCCTCGTGGTTAGAGGCGGCAGGGTAGCCTCGTGGTTAGAGGCGGCAGGGTAGCCTCGTGGTTAGAGGCGGCAGGGTAGCCTCGTGGTTAGAGGCGGCAGGGTAGCCTCGTGGTTAGAGGCGGCAGGGTAGCCTCGTGGTTAGAGGCGGCAGGGTAGCCTCGTGGTTAGAGGCGGCAGGGTAGCCTCGTGGTTAGAGGCGGCAGGGTAGCCTAGTGGTTAGAGGCGGCAGGGTAGCCTAGTGGTTAGAGGCGGCAGGTAGCCTAGTGGTTAGAGGCGGCAGGGTAGCCTAGTGGTGGCAGGGTAGCCTAGTGGAGGCAGGGTAGCCTCGTGGTTAGAGGCGGCAGGGTAGCCTCGTGGTTAGAGGCGGCAGGGTAGCCTCGTGGTTAGAGGCGGCAGGGTAGCCTCGTGGTTAGAGGCGGCAGGGTAGCCTAGTGGTTAGAGGCGGCAGGGTAGCCTCGTGGTTAGAGGCGGCAGGGTAGCCTCGTGGTTAGAGGCGGCAGGTAGCCTAGTCGTTAGAGGCGGCAGGTAGCCTAGTGGTTAGAGGCGGCAGGTAGCCTAGTGGTTAGAGGCGGCAGGTAGCCTAGTGGTTAGAGGCGGCAGGGTAGCCTAGTGGTGGCAGGGTAGCCTAGTGGTGGCAGGGTAGCCTAGTGGAGGCAGGGTAGCCTAGTGGTTAGAGGCGGCAGGGTAGCCTCGTGGTTAGAGGCGGCAGGGTAGCCTCGTGGTTAGAGGCGGCAGGGTAGCCTCGTGGTTAGAGGCGGCAGGGTAGCCTCGTGGTTAGAGGCGGCAGGGTAGCCTCGTGGTTAGAGGCGGCAGGGTAGCCTCGTGGTTAGAGGCGGCAGGGTAGCCTAGTGGTTAGAGGCGGAAGGGTAGCCTCGTGGTTAGAGGCGGCAGGGTAGCCTCGTGGTTAGAGGCGGCAGGGTAGCCTAGTGGTGGTAGCGGCGTGAAGCTAGGGTAGCCTAGTGGTTAGAGGAGGCAGGGTAGCCTAGTGGTTAGAGGCGGCAGGGTAGCCTCGTGGTTAGAGGCGGCAGGGTAGCCTCGTGGTTAGAGGCGGCAGGGTAGCCTCGTGGTTAGAGGCGGCAGGGTAGCCTCGTGGTTAGAGGCGGCAGGGTAGCCTCGTGGTTAGAGGCGGCAGGGTAGCCTCGTGGTTAGAGGCGGCAGGGTAGCCTCGTGGTTAGAGGCGGCAGGGTAGCCTCGTGGTTAGAGGCGGCAGGGTAGCCTCGTGGTTAGAGGCGGCAGGGTAGCCTCGTGGTTAGAGGCGGCAGGGTAGCCTAGTGGTGGTAGCGGCGTGAAGCTAGGGTAGCCTAGTGGTTAGAGGAGGCAGGGTAGCCTAGTGGTTAGAGGCGGCAGGGTAGCCTCGTGGTTAGAGGTGGCAGGGTAGCCTCGTGGTTAGAGGCGGCAGGGTAGCCTCGTGGTTAGAGGCGGCAGGGTAGCCTCGTGGTTAGAGTCGGCAGGGTAGCCTCGTGGTTAGAGGCGGCAGGGTAGCCTCGTGGTTAGAGGCGGCAGGGTAGCCTCGTGGTTAGAGGCGGCAGGGTAGCCTCGTGGTTAGAGGCGGCAGGGTAGCCTAGTGGTTAGAGGCGGCAGGTAGCCTAGTGGTTAGAGGCGGCAGGTAGCCTAGTGGTTAGAGGCGGCAGGGTAGCCTAGTGGTGGCAGGGTAGCCTAGTGGAGGCAGGGTAGCCTCGTGGTTAGAGGCGGCAGGGTAGCCTCGTGGTTAGAGGAGGCAGGGTAGCCTCGTGGTTAGAGGCGGCAGGGTAGCCTCGTGGTTAGAGGCGGCAGGGTAGCCTCGTGGTTAGAGGCGGCAGGGTAGCCTCGTGGTTAGAGGCGGCAGGGTAGCCTCGTGGTTAGAGGCGGCAGGGTAGCCTCGTGGTTAGAGGCGGCAGGGTAGCCTCGTGGTTAGAGGCGGCAGGGTAGCCTCGTGGTTAGAGGCGGCAGGGTAGCCTCGTGGTTAGAGGCGGCAGGGTAGCCTCGTGGTTAGAGGCGGCAGGGTAGCCTCGTGGTTAGAGGCGGCAGGGTAGCCTAGTGGTTAGAGGCGGCAGGGTAGCCTAGTGGTTAGAGGCGGCGTGAAGCTTGGGTAGCCTAGTGGTTAGAGGAGGCAGGGTAGCCTAGTGGTTAGAGGCGGCAGGGTAGCCTCGTGGTTAGAGGCGGCAGGGTAGCCTCGTGGTTAGAGGCGGCAGGGTAGCCTCGTGGTTAGAGGCGGCAGGGTAGCCTAGTGGTTAGAGGCGGCAGGGTAGCCTAGTGGTTAGAGGCGGCAGGGTAGCCTAGTGGTTAGAGGCGGCAGGGTAGCCTAGTGGTTAGAGGCGGCAGGGTAGCCTAGTGGTTAGAGGCGGCAGGGTAGCCTAGTGGTTAGAGGCGGCAGGGTAGCCTCGTGGTTAGAGGCGGCAGGGTAGCCTCGTGGTTAGAGGCGGCAGGGTAGCCTAGTGGTTAGAGGCGGCAGGGTAGCCTCGTGGTTAGAGGCGGCAGGGTAGCCTCGTGGTTAGAGGCGGCAGGGTAGCCTCGTGGTTAGAGGCGGCAGGGTAGCCTCGTGGTTCGAGGCGGCAGGGTAGCCTCGTGGTTAGAGGCGGCAGGGTAGCCTCGTGGTTAGAGGCGGCAGGGTAGCCTAGTGGTTAGAGGCGGCAGGGTAGCCTAGTGGTTAGAGGCGGCGTGAAGCTAGGGTAGCCTAGTGGTTAGAGGAGGCAGGGTAGCCTAGTGGTTAGAGACGGCAGGGTAGCCTCGTGGTTAGAGGCGGCAGGGTAGCCTCGTGGTTAGAGGCGGCAGGGTAGCCTCGTGGTTAGAGGCGGCAGGGTAGCCTCGTGGTTAGAGGCGGCAGGGTAGCCTCGTGGTTAGAGGCGGCAGGGTAGCCTAGTGGTTAGAGGCGGCAGGGTAGCCTAGTGGTTAGAGGCGGCAGGGTAGCCTAGTGGTTAGAGGCGGCAGGGTAGCCTAGTGGTTAGAGGCGGCAGGGTAGCCTAGTGGTTAGAGGCGGCAGGGTAGCCTCGTGGTTAGAGGCGGCAGGGTAGCCTCGTGGTTAGAGGCGGCAGGGTAGCCTAGTGGTTAGAGGCGGCAGGGTAGCCTAGTGGTTAGAGGCGGCAGGGTAGCCTAGTGGTTAGAGGCGGCAGGGTAGCCTAGTGGTTAGAGGCGGCAGGGTAGCCTAGTGGTTAGAGGCGGCAGGGTAGCCTAGTGGTTAGAGGCGGCAGGGTAGCCTAGTGGTTAGAGGCGGCAGGGTAGCCTAGTGGTTAGAGGCGGCAGGGTAGCCTAGTGGTTAGAGGCGGCAGGGTAGCCTAGTGGTTAGAGGCGGCAGGGTAGCCTAGTGGTTAGAGGCGGCAGGGTAGCCTAGTGGTTAGCGGGCGGCAGGGTAGCCTAGTGGTTAGAGGGCGGCAGGGTAGCCTAGTGGTTAGAGGGCGGCAGGGTAGCCTAGTGGTTAGAGGGCGGCAGGGTAGCCTAGTGGTTAGAGGGCGGCAGGGTAGCCTAGTGGTTAGAGGCGGCAGGGTAGCCTAGTGGTTAGAGGCGGCAGGGTAGCCTAGTGGTTAGAGGCGGCAGGGTAGCCTAGTGGTTCGAGGCGGCAGGGTAGCCTAGTGGTTCGAGTGGAGGGGCGGCAGGGTAGCCTAGTGGTTAGAGCGTTGGACTAGTAACCAGAAGGTTGCAAGTTCAAACCCCCGAGCTGACAAGGTACAAATTTGTCGTTCTGCCCCTGAACATGCAGTTAACCCACTGTTCCTAGGCCGTCATTGAAAATAAGAATTTGTTCTTAACTGACTTGCCTAGTTAAATAAAGGTTAAAAAAAACCCAGAGAGAATGAATGATTGTGTGTTTATATTTTAGGTTTCTAAGTAGAACGTTTCTTGACTCACGACCTCCCCTTACTTCTTTATTACGCTCACCAGTAAATCACAACTCTTCATCCTCTATGTTCAGAACATCAACTCCCCCCCGAGAGGATGAGGTCTCTGGCAGCCGACCTCAATGAATCCAAAACCATGTTTCTCCAGGACCTGCGGAGACAAGTTCTCCAACCCTTAACCCAGGGAGAGGGCGTGGAGGTGGAGCGGGTTGTGAACGGAGCCGTGGACGTCTTCAACAAAGAGAAACAGGAAATCATTGCAAGATACCTTCCTCCTTGTGACAGAATAAAATGACACAGATAACGAGGGATAGATGATAGCCATTATGTAACTTTCATTGGTTCTGTGTAAATAGTCATACATATTGACATTAGTAATTATATTTCTATATTTTTATGACAAAATGTCCAACCTGTTAGGTGCTTATACAGGGTGGAACCTAGCGAGGTGGAAGTTAACAGGGTGGAAATGTGGAGGCTAACTTAGCCGTAGCACTGGGTGGAACCTAGCAGGGTGGAAATGTGGAGGCTAACTTAGCCGTAGCACTGGGTGGAACCAAGCAAGGTGGAAATGTGGAGGCTAACTTAGCCGTAGCACTGGGTGGAACCTAGCAGGGTGGAAATGTGGAGGCTAACTTAGCCGTAGCACTGGGTGGAACCTAGCAAGGTGGAAATGTGGAGGCTAACTTAGCCGTAGCACTGGGTGGAACCTAGCAAGGTGGAAATGTGGAGGCTAACTTAGCCGTAGCACTGGGTGGAACCAAGCAAGGTGGAAATGTGGAGGCCAACTTAGCCGTAGCACTGGGTGGAACCTAACAGGGTGGAAATGTGGAGGCTAACTTAGCCGTAGCACTGGGTGGAACCATGCAAGGTGGAAATGTGGAGGCTAACTTAGCCGTAGCACTGGGTGGAACCAAGCAAGGTGGAAATGTGGAGGCTAACTTAGCCGTAGCACTGGGTGGAACCAAGCAAGGTGGAAATGTGGAGGCTAACTTAGCCGTAGCACTGGGTGGAACCTAACAGGGTGGAAATGTGGAGGCTAACTTAGCCGTAGCACTGGGTGGAACCATGCAAGGTGGAAATGTGGAGGCTAACTTAGCCGTAGCACTGGGTGGAACCAAGCAAGGTGGAAATGTAGAGGCTAACTTAGCCGTAGCACTGGGTGGAACCAAGCAAGGTGGAAATGTGGAGGCTAACTTAGCCGTAGCACTGGGTGGAACCTAGCAAGGTGGAAATGTGGAGGCTAACTTAGCCGTAGCACTGGGTGGAACCTAGCGAGGTGGAAATGTGGAGGCTAACTTAGCTGTAGCACTGGGTGGAACCTAGCAAGGTGGAAATGTGGAGGCTAACTTAGCCGTAGCACTGGGTGGAACCTAGCAAGGTGGAAATGTGGAGGCTAACTTAGCCGTAGCACTGGGTGGAACCTAGCAGGGTGGGAATGTGGAGGCTAACTTAGCCGTAGCACTGGGTGGAACCAAGCAAGGTGGAAATGTGGAGGCTAACTTAGCCGTAGCACTGGGTGGAACCTAGCAAGGTGGAAATGTGGAGGCTAACTTAGCCGTAGCACTGGGTGGAACCTAGCAAGGTGGAAATGTGGAGGCTAACTTAGCCGTAGCACTGTGAGTGATCAAGATCCAGCTAGCATAATGGTGAACACTTGAAGATCTTTTTTTTTTTACTGTTCTGTCAAACACAATTTGAAATGATCAAATGTTCATCTAATTTAGCCGAATAGGGGGGGGACATTTTAAGAGTGAGACCGTACTGCCTCACATCTACATTTGAATGTTTCATGATGTAAAGCGAATGTTGACACTAATGCAGTGTTGTTATTGACACTTCCTGATTGTAATGGTCAAAAATGCAAATAAAATTCCCATTGAGATGGATATCTTTTGTGTTTTTATGGAAAAGGACACCTGGCTTTCTATTTAAAGCTCTTTGGAATCCACATTTTACAGTGAATAAGAGGTGTTATTTCCTGGGAACAGAAAAGGCACTGCATAACAGGAATGAATGACCCGGGTCTGTGAAAGACACATCTTGCTTGTTTGTCGGTGACCAAATACTTATTTTCCACCATAATTTGCAAATAAATTAATTAAAAATCCTACAATGTGATTTTCTGGATTTTTTTTTCTCAGTCATAGTTGAAGTGAACCTATGATGAAAATTACAGGCCTCTCTCATCTTTTTAAGTGGGAGAACTTGCACACTAGGTGGCTGACTAAATACTTTTTTGCCCCACTGTATATGGTTTTAAAGAGGGCTGTTTGACAACATGTTCAATGTCCATGTATTTGGTTTTATAGAGAGCTGTTTGACAACATGTTGAATGTCCATGTTATTTGGTTTTATAGAGGGCTGTTTGACAACATGTCGTTCACTGTCCATGTTATTTGGTTTTATAGAGGGCTGTTTGACAACATGTCGTTCAATGTCCATGTTATTTGGTTTTATAGAGGGCTGTTTGACAACATGTCGTTCAATGTCCATGTTATTTGGTTTTATAGAGGGCTGTTTGACAACATGTAGTTCAACGTCCATGTTATTTGGTTTTATAGAGGGCTGTTTGACAACATGCAGTTCAATGTCCATGTATAGGGTTTTATAGAGGGCTGTTTGACAACATGTCGTTCAATGTTCATGTTATTTGGTTTTATAGAGGGCTGTTTGACAACATGTAGTTCAATGTCCATGTATAGGGTTTTTGGATGATGGTCTCAAGTTAGGCGAAGGGAGGGAGGCCTCCTTAACGCGCAACAAGATGAATTGTCTTCAGCATCAGCGAATATTAACTTATTACATGATTTCTGTTTTGTTGAAATATAAACTAGAAGAGTCCCTTGGCCATTTGAATATTTTACTTCCTGGAAAGGCAACCTTCCCGCAGGAAACACATCACACAACTATACCATGTCATCAAATAGTCTCTACGTGACCTCTATACCCCTCTACGTGACCTCTATACCCCTCTCTACGTGACCTCTATACCCCTCTCTAACTGACCTCTATACCCCTCTCTACATTACCCCTCTCTCCGTGACCTCTATACCCCTCTCTCCGTGACCTCTATACCCCTCTGAAATCAGAAAGTCTGTTGTTCTAACTTATTTTAATAACCAAATAATATAAAGTCCTGTATTTACAATAGGCCTGTATGATATAAATAGTAAACTCAGTCTTATGTAATGTATTACAATAGGCCTGTATGATATAAATAATAAACTCAGTCTTAGTGATGTAATACATTATAAGCCTGTATGATATAAATAATAAACTCAGTCTTAGTGATGGTAATAATGTAATATATTACAATAGGCCTGTATGATATAAATACAGTGCCTTGCGAAAGTATTCGGCCCCCTTGAACTTTGCGACCTTTTGCCACATTTCAGGCTTCAAACAAAGATATAAAACTATTTTTTTGTTAAGAATCAACAAGTGGGACACATTCATGAAGTGGAACAACATTTATTGGATATTTCTAACTTTTTTAACAAATCAAAAACTGAAAAATTGGGCGTGCACAGTAAAAGCTGTGTTGCTTTTACGCCAAACATAACGTTTTTTGCATTGTTGCCAAAAGTTCAATTTTGGTTTCATCTGACCAGAGCACCTTCTTCCACATGTTTGGTGTGTCTCCCAGGTGGCTTGTGGCAAACTTTAAACTACACTTTTTATGGATATCTTTAAGAAATGGCTTTCTTCTTGCCACTCTTCTATAAAGGCCAGATTTGTGCAATATACGACTGATTGTTGTCCTATGGACAGTCTCCCACCTCAGCTGTAGATCTCTGCAGTTCATCCAGAGTGATCATGGTCCTCTTGGCTGCATCTCTGATCAGTCTTCTCCTTGTATGAGCTGAAAGTTTAGAGGAACGGCCAGGTCTTGGTAGATTTGCAGTGGTCTGATACTCCTTCCATTTCAATATTATCGCTTGCACAGTGCTCCTTGGGATGTTTAAAGCTTGGGAAATCTTTTTGTATCCAAATCCGGCTTTAAACTTCTTCACAACAGTATCTCGGACCTGCCTGGTGTGTTCCTTGTTCTTCATGATGCTCTTTAACGGACCTCTGAGACTATCACAGTGCAGGTGCATTTATACGGAGACTTGATTACACACAGGTGGATTGTATTTATCATCATTAGTCATTTAGGTCAACATTGGATCATTCAGAGATCCTCACTGAACTTCTGGAGAGAGTTTGCTGCACTGAAAGTAAAGGGGCTGAATAATTTTGCACGTCCAATTTTTCAGTTTTTGATTTGTTAAAAAAGTTTGAAATATCCAATAAATGTCGTTCCACTTCATGATTGTGTCCCACTTGTTGTTGATTCTTCACAAAAAAATACAGTTTTATATCTTTATGTTTGAAGCCAGAAATGTGGCAAAAGGTCGCAAAGTTCAAGGGGGCCGAATACTTTCGCAAGGCACTGTAATAAACTCAGTCTTCTTAGTAATGGTAATAATGTAATATATTACAATAGGCCTATATGATATAATTAATAAACTCAGTCTTAGTGATGGTAATAATGTAATATATTATAATAGGCCTATATGATATAAATAATAAACTCAGTCTTCTTAGTAATGGTAATAATGTAATATATTACAGTTACTGTAACAAATGACAATAACATAAAAGGCCTTTTCAAGGTGTTAACATTTGACTGAAATTATACACTGAACAAAAATATAAACACTATGTAGAGTGAAGGTCCCATGTTTCATGAGCTGAAATAAAGGACCCCCCGCCCCCTCCATAAGAAATCATTAAAAAACTAAAATCCCAGAAATGTTCCATACACACAAAAAACATAATTCATCTCAAATGTTGTGCCCAAATGTGTTTCCATCCCTGTTAGTGAGCATTTCCCCTTTGCCAAGATAATCCATCCACCTGACAGATGTGGCATTCGACAATTTGACAGTACGTCCAAAACCAGCCTCACAACCCCAGTGTGTAACCACGCCAGCCCAGGACCTCCACATCTGGCTTCTTCCCCTGTGGGATCTGAGACCAGCCACCCGGACTGTTGATTAAACTGTGGGTTTGCACAACCATAGATATTTTACACAGGCTGTTAGAAACCGTCTCAGGGAAGCTCATCTGCTCGTTGTCCCTCACCAGGGTCTCGACCTGACTGCAGTTCAGTGTCGTAACTGACTTCAGTGGAGACATGCTCACCTTCGATGGCCCCCGGCACGCTGGAGAAGGGTTCTCTTCACGGATGAATCCCTGGTTTCAACTGTACCGGGCAGATGGCAGACCGTGTGGTGTCGTGTGGACAAGCGGTTTGCTGATGTGAACAGAGTGCCCCATGGTGGCGGTGGGGTTATGGTACGCCAGACATAAGCTACGGACAACGAACACAATTACATTTTATCGATGGCGATTTGAATGCTCAGAGATCCTGAGTCCCATTGTCGTGCCGTTCATCCACCGCCATCACCTCATGTTACAGCATGATAATACACAGAGACACCATGAAGAGATCCTGAGTCCCATTGTCGTGCCGTTCATCCACCTCCATCACCTCATGTTTCAGCATGATAATGCTCGGCCCCATGTCGCAGCGATCTGTACACAATTCCTGCAAGCTGAAAATGTCCCAGTTCTTCCATGGCCTGCATACTCACCAGACATGTCACTCATTGAGCATGTTTGGGATGCTCTGGATCGACGTGTACGACAGCGTGTTCCAGTTCCCGCCAATATCCAGCAACTTCACACAACCATTGAAGAGGAGTGGGACAACATTCCACAGGCCACAATCAACAGCCTGATCAACTCTATGTGAAGGAGATGTGTCACGCTGCATGAGGAAAATGGTGGTCACACCAGACACTGACTGGTTTTCTGATCCACTCCCCTGTTCTGTTTGTTTGTTAAGGTTTGTTTGCGTGTATTCCCGGTCATGTGAAATCCATAGATTAGGGCCTAATGAATCATATGAATTGTAACTCTTTGAATCTTTTACATTTTTGCAATTTAAATTTATATTTTTCTTCCGTGTACATCAGAATCTACATATTTCTACCCTTGTGGTGTTTCTTATCATAACATTACTTTCTCCATAGTCCAATATAGATCATTGATTGGGAGCCAATCCTACACATCCTAGATCACTGCATAGAAAACACAACTCCAATACGGGGACCATTAGACACTGCTACATCAATCTGGATGTCTATATTTCCAGAAAACAAACAGGAAATCCTGTTTAACATACACTATGAAAAACAAACTCCAGGCCGTCACTTGAACTGTGCAAATCATTTCAGTACTCAGGAAGGGGTGGTGTTACGTTACTGTCTGTAAGGACCACAATCATCTCCAACACTGCTACAACTTATGTGAAATACTTTGAAATACTTTTTTAAAGGTTCAGAAGAATACTTTAACCTTTTGATCAAGTACGATTTATCCAAGTCCGAATGATTTGTCTCGAACGCAAATGGTATTCAAGCTACAGATCATTGTTAATTTAGGAGGTATTAGCTAAAGAGCACCAGTTAATATGAATCAGTAAGGCTAGCCGAAGGTAAGAAATTATGTGATTGGCAGCAACAGAGGATGTCGGAATGTGGAACAGAGAACACATGGAAACAACTGGAATGTGGAACAGAGAACACGTGGAATCAATCTGAATGTGGAACAGAGAACACATGGAAACAACTGGAATGTGGAACAGAGAACACGTGGAATCAATCTGAATGTGGAACAGAGAACACATGGAATCAACCGGAATGTGGAACAGAGAACACGTGGAATCAATCTGAATGTGGAACAGAGAACACATGGAATCAACCGGAATGTGGAACAGAGAACACGTGGAATCAATCTGAATGTGGAACAGAGAACACATGGAATCAACCGGAATGTGGAACAGAGAACATATGGAATCAACCGGAATGTGGAACAGAGAACACATGGAATCAACCGGAATGTGGAACAGAGAACACATGGAATCAACCGGAATGTGGAACAGAGAACACAATGGAATCAACCGGAATGTGGAACAGAGAACACAATGGAATCAACCGGAATGTGGAACAGAGAACACAATGGAATCAACCGGAATGTGGAACAGAGAACACAATGGAATCAACCGGAATGTGGAACAGAGAACACAATGGAATCAACCGGAATGTGGAACAGAGAACACAATGGAATCAATCTGAATGTGTAGCAGAGAACACATGGAATCAACCGGAATGTGGAACAGAAAACACATGGAATCAATCTGAATGTGGAACAGAGAACACATGGAATCAATCTGAATGTGGAACAGAGAACACATGGAATCAATCTGAACGTGGAACAGAGAACACATTCCGGTTGATTCCATGTGTTCTCTGTTCCACATTCAGATTGATTCCATGTGTTCTCTGTTCCACATTCCGGTTGATTCCAAGTGTTCTCTGTTCCACATTCCGGTTGATTCCATGTGTTCTCTGTTCCACTTTCAGATTGATTCCATTGTGTTCTCTGTTCCACATTCAGATTGACCCTATCCCCTCCTCTCTTCTCCAGACCATTTCCGGAGACCTTCTCCCTTACCTCACCTCGCTCATCAACTCATCCCTGACCGCTGGCTACGTCCCTTCCGTCTTCAAGAGAGCGAGAGTTGCACCCCTTCTGAAAAAAACCTACACTCGATCCCTCCGATGTCAACAACTACAGACCAGTATCCCTTCTTTCTTTTCTCTCCAAAACTCTTGAACGTGCCGTCCTTGGCCAGCTCTCCCGCTATCTCTCTCAGAATGACCTTCTTGATCCAAATCAGTCAGGTTTCAAGACTAGTCATTCAACTGAGACTGCTCTTCTCTGTATCACGGAGGCGCTCCGCACTGCTAAAGCTAACTCTCTCTCCTCTGCTCTCATCCTTCTAGACCTACTCTCCGAGTTGGGCATCTCCGGCGCGGCCCACGCTTGGATTGCGTCCTACCTGACAGGTCGCTCCTACCAGGTGGCGTGGCGAGAATCTGTCTCCTCGCCACGCGCTCTCACCACTGGTGTCCCCCAGGGCTCTGTTCTAGGCCCTCTCCTATTCTCGCTATACACCAAGTCACTTGGCTCTGTCATAACCTCACATGGTCTCTCCTATCATTGCTATGCAGACGACACTCAATTAATCTTCTCCTTTCCCCCTTCTGATGACCAGGTGGCGAATCGCATCTCTGCATGTCTGGCAGACATATCAGTGTGGATGACGGATCACTACCTCAAGCTGAACCTCGGCAAGACGGAGCTGCTCTTCCTCCCGGGGAAGGACTGCCCGTTCCATGATCTCGCCATCACGGTTGACAACTCCATTGTGTCCTCCTCCCAGAGCGCTAAGAACCTTGGCGTGATCCTGGACAACACCCTGTCGTTCTCAACTAACATCAAGGCGGTGGCCCGTTCCTGTAGGTTCATGCTCTACAACATCCGCAGAGTACGACCCTGCCTCACACAGGAAGCGGCGCAGGTCCTAATCCAGGCACTTGTCATCTCCCGTCTGGATTACTGCAACTCGCTGTTGGCTGGGCTCCCAGCCTGTGCCATTAAACCCCTACAACTCATCCAGAACGCCGCAGCCCGTCTGGTGTTCAACCTTCCCAAGTTCTCTCACGTCACCCCGCTCCTCCGCTCTCTCCACTGGCTTCCAGTTGAAGCTCGCATCCGCTACAAGACCATGGTGCTTGCCTACGGAGCTGTGAGGGGAACGGCACCGCAGTACCTCCAGGCTCTGATCAGGCCCTACACCCAAACAAGGGCACTGCGTTCATCCACCTCTGGCCTGCTCGCCTCCCTACCACTGAGGAAGTACAGTTCCCGCTCAGCCCAGTCAAAACTGTTCGCTGCTCTGGCCCCCAATGGTGGAACAAACTCCCTCACGACGCCAGGACAGCGGAGTCAATCACCACCTTCCGGAGACACCTGAAACCCCACCTCTTCAAGGAATACCTAGGATAGGATAAAGTAATCCTTCTCACCCCCCTTAAATGATTTAGATGCACTATTGTAAAGTGGCTGTTCCACTGATGTCAGAAGGTGAATTCACCAATTTGTAAGTCGCTCTGGATAAGAGCGTCTGCTAAATGACTTAAATGTAATGTAAATGTACATGGAATCAATCTGAATGTGGAACAGAGAACACATGGAATCAATCTGAATGTGGAACAGAGAACACAATGGAATCAACCGGAATGTGGAACAGAGAACACAATGGAATCAACCGGAATGTGGAACAGAGAACACAATGGAATCAACCGGAATGTGGAACAGAGAACACAATGGAATCAACCGGAATGTGGAACAGAGAACACAATGGAATCAACCGGAATGTGGAACAGAGAACACAATGGAATCAACCGGAATGTGGAACAGAGAACACAATGGAATCAACCGGAATGTGGAACAGAGCAGAGTGAAATAATGTCTAAGCTGAGAGCATTAATATGCACAGATGTCATTCACTTCAAGCCGTTGATATAATGTTTTTACACTCACAATAAAGTGAGACACTACTATACACAATGTATAATAAAGCCGGTCTGTTTGTCAATGTTGAGCACCTGTTTGGACCAATGGGCTTGTTCTTGCTTCTTGCTTCATGCCTTAACTCCTCACGCCATCTGCACAACACTGTATATAGACTTTTTCTATTGTGTTTTTGACTGTACATTTGTTTATTCCATGTGTAACTCTGTGTTGTTGTTTGTGTCGCACTGCTTTGCTTTATCTTGGCCAGGTCGCAGTTGTAAATGAGAACTTGTTCTCAACTAGCCTACCTGGTTAAATAAAGGTGTTCTCAACTAGCCTACCTGGTTAAATAAAGGTGAAATAAAAAAATAAAAAATAAGGCAAGGTCAAAACTGTTTAAATTCTAGTCACAGCAACCAGATACCTTGCTAATCGCTATTTAAACTATACGTTTAGTCACTCGCATGTAACATCACCAATATTTATGTAACTAATTCAGAGTTGGGCTCTCGTGTGGCGCAGTGTCTAAGGCACTGCATCAAGGTGCAAGAGACGTCACAACAGTCCCTGGTTCAAATCCAGGCTGTATAACATCCGGCCGTGATTAGGAGTCCACGCAAATGGCCCAGCGCCATCAAGGTTTGGCCCCAGGGTAGGCTGTCATTGTAAATAAGAATTTGTTCTTAACCGACTTGCCTCGTTAAATAAAAGGTTACATTTAAAAAATAAGAAGTGACTTTCTTTAAATCCTCAGACGGCACCGAGGAGGACTCGTGATAAATGTCTCCAACCTCCAGATTGCTTTTCCCATTTATAGAAACATCAATTCCTCATTTCAAAGTAACACTCACTCTCTAAGTTATATCATTAAAAAAAACACACAATAAAATCTAGATCAGAATCGCTCTGATCCCTGATTATCATAAACACGGGAATAAGTGAATGTTCTCTGTGAGACGCCAAACATCGTTTAAATTCATCTCTCGGGTTCCTGTGGAAGTCAGTCACAGCGTGTGTTGCCCGCGAGCGAAGTGGCAGGCGAAGTCATACCTGTTCCTGCACTTACAGCCGCAGACATTACACTGGAAGGGGTTCTCGTAGCCGTGGCAACCCATGTGAATGGTATACATGATGTTGTCTGAGAAGTAGGTGTCGCAGTGCTGGCAGCTGTGCAGCATCTGTGGGTCTGGGTGCTGTGTGCTACCGAGCAGGGCAGGGGTACTGGGCTGGCTGTTACTAATGCTAGCTGAGCTGGTGCGTGTGTGTGCACTGTGCTCACTGCTGGGTTCTGGGTCCACGGGGCTGGGGCTGTAGTTCCTGCTATGGCCTGCAGGGGGTTGGAGGTCCTCGGGGCTGGTTGGGGAGGAGGTTTGGTGGTGGTGGTGGTGGTAGTGGTGGTGGTGGGCACCACTTTGACTGGTGGACAAAGATACTGACACTGCAATCGGTGCACCAGAGGCCTGCTGGATGAGGAACGGCTTGACGTCGTTGCAGGACAGTCTGTCAGGAGACACAGGGGTCTGGTCCACTGGGGGGAGGTTGGACAACTGGCCTGCCAGCGTAGACAGCTGGTTCAGTGGATTATTGTCCACCATCATGTCACTGTTGACATCCCTGCTGGCTCCTCCTCCAGTCCCATGGTCCTTCACATCGCTCTCGTACACCTCCTGGTTCAGGTAGTCTGGTTTCCCCACCACCATGGAGGGAGGGCTGAAGTTGATGAGGAGGTGTCTGCTGTAGCCCCCCAGGCCCAGGGAGCTGCCACTCTTCTTCTGTAGGACGTTCAGCATCTTCTTGTTGGACAGGAAGGCGGGCAGCCCCGCCCCCTTCGTGGGTAAAAGCTTGTGGCGGCGCCGGCGGTGGTGGGACAGGTTGCTGCGGTCGCTGCAACGGAAGGAGCAGAGGTCACACTTGTAGGGCTTCTCTCCCGTGTGGGAGCGCATGTGGGCCTCAAGGTGGCGCTCGTAGGCAGAGGCGAAGGGGCACAGCTGGCAGCGGTGAGGCTTCTCTCCTGTTAAATCAACAAAGAGGGAATGTTTAGGTTTATTTTAACATCTCGGCACAACTCCAACATCCATTAACATGTAACGTCACACAATATAAATACAAGTTTAAAAAAAATAACTAACTATATGGGCGGTGCAAAGGGGGCGGACTGACCATCTGGCATGTTGGGCAAATGCCAGATGGGATGGTCCGTTTTACCTGTGTGAATTCTGATGTGCTCTATCAGGCGAGCTGTGCCTTTACTGGCATAGCTGCAGTAGCTACACTTGAGCTTGCCGTCGAAGGTCCTCTGGAAGCCGTCCACCAGCAGCCCAGAGCTGTCGTCCAGAGAGACTTCCACCGACCCATTGTGATGGTCACTGTCTGGGAGAGCTGCTACTACCGGGAGAGGAGACGACAACACACACAATTAAATAGATACTTTACGGGCTATTTTTTTTCACCCGGAAATTGCTACCTCTAAACAATAGCCAACCTCACAGACACACAAAAAAGCCTATAGGTCTGTAGCTCAAATCACATCGAGAATTTATTCGGAAGCAGGATTTGTAAAATCACATTTTTACATTGATCTATTTTCCGGTGACAAAATATATATTCTGGCAAGACAATCTAGTCAGAAACCATTTGTGGCGCCTGTTTATGTCTGGTGCTCCAAAGATAGGAGAGGATCACTTGAGATGCATTAGGGTCATCTTTGTTACTTTAATATCTCCACAATATGGTTCTAAATGTAACAGTATAACTTTAGACCGCCCCCTCGCCCCATACCCGGGCGTGAACCAGGGACCCTCTGCACACATCAACAACTGACACCCACGAAGCATCGTTACCCATCGCGCCACAAAAAGCCGCAGCCCTTGCAGAGCAAAGGGAACTACTACTTCAAGGTCTCAAAGCAGGTGAAGTCACCGATTGAAACGCTATTTAGCGCGCACCACCGCTAACTAAGCTAGCAGTTTCACATCCGTTACATAAACAGAAGAACCACGCATTGGTCCTCCAGAGGGTCCCTTTCAGATGACGGCCCATCGCCACTAAATAAACACGTTCAAACACACCTATTAGGGTTTTCCCCGTAGCGCTGGGCCGTTCCACTGGTTTCACTTCCCAAAGAAAAATTAGGGATATGGCATATTTTGGGGGGCGATTTAAAAAATATATATATATATATATATCATAAGTTAAAAGTAAATTACTCTGATAGTGTTCATAACATTCTCACCAGCTTGGAGGTGGTCGGGCTCTATCTCCCCACCGACAGAGCCCGAGATCATGTTGACATGGTGTGTTTGCTGTGTCAGGTACTCTTGAAAGTCCTTTATGAAATCCAGAGGTTTTAGATCATCATCCATTTGGCAAGATGGGGTGTTATATGATGACTTCTGATCACTTCCCCCGAAACCTGTAAGATAAGGCAATAATATATATTTTTTTACCTTTATTTAACTAAGCAAGCTAGTTAAAGAACAAATGATTTACAATGAAGGCCTTCCTGGGAACAGTGGGATAACTGCCTTGTTCAAAGGGAAAACAACAGATTTTTACCTCGTCAGCTCAGGGATTTGATCTTGCAACCTTTCGGTTACTCGTCCAACGCTCGGTCACTAGCTACCTGCTTGACGATTTAACATAATGAACCACATGATCATCACATTGTTACAATACCACTGCATGTATGCCATAACCTGTTGCCCAATATTGGACGAAATGAGCCTAACGTTACTCCTTAGTCCATCGTCTGTTTGAGGGGGAGGCAGGGTAGCCTAGTGGTTAGAGCGTTGGACTAGTAACCGAAAGGTTGCAAGTTCAAACCTCCGAGCTGAGAAGGTACAGTTGACCCACTGTTCCTAGGCCGTCATTGAAAATAAGAATTTGTTCTTAACTGACTTGCCTAATTAAATAAAGGTAAAATAAGGGCTGCTCTGCCATAACAGCCGAAGACTCCCACCTGAATCGATTGCGGTACGGTTCTTGAAATATAAATCGCTCGCACAACGAAATAATTTCGCAAATGCAAAATAATTATTTTATGTAGCGCACAGCCGAAAGTATTTTTCAGTGAAAACAGTTTGTGACTTCGGTCTTCCGTTTAGACACAGGTTACATGCAGTAACGTGTAAATATGGCCGTGTGGGAATCTAACCCAATGAAGGCGTGTCAGTTTAACAACTTATTTATTTTTTCGCCCGATATGAAAGATACGGTTATTATGATTCCAGCAAGCTATGCGGTTAATATTCAGACCGGCCGTCGCGGCTCTTATTAATAAAACTCCCCCCCCATACAGAAAACGCCTTCATCCAATGACTCTTCCAATGTAATGGAACTGAGAGTCATGATCAAAGACGAGCCATAAACCATTATGTGGGCAGTCAGTCACGATGATAAGTATGTTGTCACCCCAAAACATCTCATAACAGTGGCAACATGACACGCAGCATGTTGATACACCCATTACTCCACTACTATCTGCGTTAGTTAATATCACGTTAATAACGTGAGCTAGACATTTTACTTACCAGCTGGTCGTCAATCACAGCACCGTTAAAAAAAAATAGACACGACAACTTACGCTTTCCCATCCGTTCTTATGTTAATTCTAAGACCGATGTCAAGATGGACATTTCAAACACGATCTAGACAATCAAAATATATGTGATGACAAGTTAATGTTATCTGGTTGTGCTAAAACAAAGAGAGAGAGAGGGAGCTCTATGTGTTATAGTAGCTATGCAACAGTAAAATGACTCCCATTTCGGAAGCACAGAGCTGACTGTCAGTGAAAAGCTCCTAGTTGGAAATATAACAGCAGAAAGAGAACGGGTTTGCCTAGAGAAACATGTTTATTTGATTAAAGATACCCTGCGTATATAAAATTGAAGACATGAGTAAAAAGCTGATCACGTTCTACCAAAGTGAAAGATGCGAAAAGCGTTCCACGGTCGCTGTTTCACCCGGTCAATAGGAAAGTGAACACACTCAGATGTAAACAAGAGAAAACATGGCTTCGCCCTTGATCAGGTGCTTCTCAAAGGTGAGACGAATAAGTCGTGCAAAAGCGGTTTCTTCGTTCATATTGTTGTTTTTAGGATATGTTGTCTCTGTGTAGTCATACTTCATTAGAAACACGAACTTAGCTAGTGAGTAAAATTACCCCATTGCATAACCTGCTATCACACAACGCGTTGGCTCGTTAGCTGCATGATAATAAAAATGACATAACGTTAGCTAGTTAGTTACCGCCTCCGTCAGTTACACCACAAGTTACTCATGAAGAAATGTCCTGCCTGTGTCACTGCTTTTTATCTTGTCCTATATAGCCACCACTCTCATATTCACTCATATGTTTGTTGCCTGACGACTCAAACTGAATTGTTTCACTGCTCTATTGTCGCTAGCTACGTTCACTATTTAACATTTTAGAAGTGCTCAGAAAGTGATTTTTTAAAAACCTGAGTGCCAAAACATTCCAAGAGCTAAAGGTGCTCAAAGTTGACCTATTCTTGCATACCCCACTTTACCATGAGACATCCGTGTCTTCACTACCTGGAAACAAATAAACGGTTGAGTTTGATATCATAAAAGCTTAAAAACAGGGTTGTCAAACTATTTTATAATTTCTTTAAAAAATATATTTTTTTAAATAAAAGTTGACATTTTGTTAACCTTTTAACGTCAATGATCTAAAACCGCATAAACTACGATTTTTTTTGTTGTTGTTCACTCTCCAAATTCGCATATATTGTAGCCCTACTTGTGCCCACCATCGGTTGACACAACATGCTCTTGACTACAGGGTGGGTATAATGTTTTGGCGGATAAATGTACTAAAATGGGGGGGGGGAAATGGAAATGCTACTTAAAAAATGAGTTCATGCTTTTGTAGATAAAAATTAAAAATAAATATTTAAAAATTGTATTTTTTTTAATAGACAACCCTGTTTTTAAGCTTTTATGAAAACAAACTCAACTGTGTATTTTTTTCTGGTGATGAAGACATGGATGTCTCATGGTCTGGTGGGGTATGCAAAACAGGTCACACTTCGTTTGAATGTTTTGGCATTCATGTCCAAAAAGTCACTTTCTGAGCACTTCTACGACGGGCAAATATGTGTGAAAGGTTTGGTACAAATCAAAGGGGGTGCTGTCAAAAAGGGATTGAATTCAAATGGATTTAATCAAATGGATGGCTGCCCGAACAAGGAGTTTGGATAGCCGGGCAAATCACGTTTGTAGATTGAGTAGAGTGGCAACTTTTTGCCTAGACACTCAAGTTGTATCGTGTCATCCATCAGCGAAAATGTAACTGTGTTATTTCAGGTTGGTAGGCAGGTGTCCCGACCATGGAGTGTGTGCCAACATGGGCTGCGGAACAGATCCACCCAACCAGACATGTCTGCAGAGCAGGCTGCTGCTCTGGGGGTCA
Organism: Oncorhynchus masou masou; assembly: GCF_036934945.1. NCBI lineage: Eukaryota > Metazoa > Chordata > Actinopteri > Salmoniformes > Salmonidae > Oncorhynchus > Oncorhynchus masou. The sequence goes on from NC_088235.1 coordinate 7,227,358, forward strand.
CCTACCCTCCACTACAGACATATTCTGAGGAGGAGGGGATGATGAGGGATGCTGGTGAGTTGGAGCATGCCGGATATACAGTAGGCAGAGCAACAAAGGATATATATATATATATATATCACATACAATACCAGTCAAAAGTTGACACCTACTCATTCAAGTTTTTTTTAATGTTTAATTTTTTTTTTTTTTTTTTTTTTTACTATTTTCTATATTGTAGAATAATAGTGAAGACATCACAACTATGAAATAACACATATGGAATCATGTAGTAACCAAAAAAGTGTTAAACAAATCAAACTATTTTACATTCTTAAGTATCCACCCTTTGCCTTGACAGCTTTTCACACTCATGGCATTCTCTCAACCAGCTTCATGAGGAATGCTTTTCCAACAGTCTTGAAGGAGTTCCCACCAATGCTGACTTCTTGTTGGCTACTTTTCCTTCACTCTGTGGTCCAACTCATCCCAAACCATCTCAATTGAGTTGAGTTGAGGTTGGGTGATTGTGGAGGCCAGGTCATCTGAGTGTCAAATAGCTCTTACGCCGCCTAGAGGTGTGTTGGGTCATTGTCCTGTTGAAAAACAAATGATAGTCCCACTAAGCCCAGACTAGATGGGATAGCATAGTCTGGGGCGGCAGGGTAGCCTAGTGGTTAGAGCGTTGGACTAGTAACTGGAAGGTTGCAAGTTCAAACCCCCGAGCTGACAAGGTACAAATCTGTCGTTCTGCCCCTGAACAAGGCAGTTAACCCACTGCCGTCATTGAAAATAAGAATTTGTTCTTAACTGACTTGCCCTGGTTAAAAAAAAATAAAAAAAATATGTGATAGCCATGCTGGCTAAGACTGCCAAGAATTCTAAATAAATCACAGACTGTGTCACCAGCAAAACACCCCACACCATAACACCTCCTCCATGCTTCATGGTGGGAACCACACGTGCTGAGATAATCCGTTCACCTACTCTGCGTTTCAAAAAGACAGCGGTTAGAACCAAAAATCTCAAGTTTGCACTCTACAGACCAAAAGGACAGATTTCCACCAGTCTAATGTTCATTGCTCGTGTTTCTTGGTCCAAGCAAGTCTCTTCTTACTGGTGTCTTTTAGTGGATTTTTTGCAGCAATTCAACCATGAAGAGGCCTGATTCACGCAGTCTCCTCTGAAAAGTTGATGTTGAGATGTGTCTGTTACTTGAATTCTGAAGCATTTATTTGGGCTGCAATCTGAGGCTGGTAACTCTAATGAACTTATCCTCTGCAGCAGAGGTAACTCTGGGTCTTCCTTACCAGTGGCAGTCCTCAAGAGAGCCAGTTTCATCACAGCACTTGATGGTTTTTGCGACTGCACTTGAAGAAATTTTCAAAGTTCTTGAAATATTCCAGAATAACTGACCTTCCTGTCTTAAAGTAATGATGGACTGTCGTTTCTCTTCGTTTATTTGAGCTGTTCTTGCCATAATATGGACTTGGTCTTTTACCAAATAGGGATATCTTCTGTATACCACCCCTACCTTGTCACAATACAACTGATTGGCCCAAACTTATTAAGAAGGAAAGAAATTCCACAAATGAACTTTTAACAAGGCACACCTGTTAATTGAAATGCATTCCAGGTGACTACCTCATTAAGCTGGTTGAGAGAATGCCAAGAGTGTGCAAAGCTGTCATCAAGGCAAAGGGTGGCTACTTTGAAGAATATTTAATAGATTTTGTTATTTCATAGTTTTGATGTCTTCACTATTATTCTACAATGTAGAAAATAGTTAAAATAAAGAAAAACCCTGGAATGAGTAGGTGTGTCCAAACTTTTGACTGGTATTGTGTGTGTGATTATATAGCACTAAAACCAAACAATACGATTTAATAAACAGACTGGATCATGCTATGGATTGGTCTAATTTGATTGGTCTAATTTGTCATGAATTTGGTTTTAAGTTCAATTAATCAAGTCGCATTGCATTTCATTTTAATGTCCCACATTTGAACAGTGAAAAAGTTTGCACAGGAGCGTCTTGCCCCGTTTGTGTCGAAGATGGACGAAAACTCTCTCATGGACCCGGAAGTGATAAAGTCACTCTTTGAACAGGGGGTATGTGTTCCTCTTCTTTACATCCTATGGTCATTAGGCTCAGGGCATTTCCATGTAAAAGGACCCATTTTAGAACCAACGTGAAGCTCATGGGGGCATTTCCATGTAAAAGGACCCATTTAGAACCAACGTGAAGCTCATAGGGGCATTTCCATGTAAAAGGACCCATTTAGCACCAACGTGAACGTGAAGCTCATAGGGGCATTTCCATGTAAAAGGACCCATTTAGAACCAACGTGAAGCTCATAGGGGCATTTCCATGTAAAAAGGACCCATTTAGAACCAATGTGAAGCTCATAGGGGCATTTCCATGGAAAAGGACCCATTTAGCACCAACGTGAACGTGAAGCTCATAGGGGCATTTCCATGTAAAAGGACCCATTTAGAACCAACGTGAAGCTCATAGGGGCATTTCCATGTAAAAGGACCCATTTAGAACCAACGTGAAGCTCATAGGGGCATTTCCATGTAAAAAGGACCCATTTAGAACCAACGTGAAGCTCATAGGGGCATTTCCATGTAAAAGGACCCATTTAGAACCAACGTGAAGCTCATAGGGGCATTTCCATGTAAAAGGACCCATTTAGCACCAACGTGAAGGTCATAGGGGCATTTCCATGTAAAAAGGACCCATTTAGAACCAACGTGAAGTGGGGGTAAAATTTAAAGCTAAGTGCAGTTATCCTCTCAAGGTGAGGTCATTTTGACCCCTACCTTTAAAAATAAAATACAAAATAGTAATAAACTATTGCTAGTTAAACAAAATTGCATTTTCAATTAGTAGAAAATAATATAATTGACGCTTGTTTTTGTTTTAGCATACAGCTCAGTGTTTGAATGATTTATTTTATACAGTCATTTAAGCTCCTCTTTATCAAGGGTGTCAATCATTTCGGACCCTACTGTGTGTTTTAAGATTTTTTCAATTCTCTCTTCATGGGGATAATGAATGTTTACAGAAATAACAAGTAAAGGTAGTTGGTGTTTATACTAATATACATTTTGTTCATGAATGATTAATTGATTTAAAACGTGTAATTCCGTTACCAAATCGGTAATGGAATTACAAAAAAAAAAAAACAGAATTACTGCAATTGAATTGGCTACAATGGCAAATCATAGTAGTCACAAACCACAGTTGAGTCACCTGCTACTGTCCCCCCTTCCACTGACTGTTATATTCACCTCATAGGCCTGGACTGCCCCCCCCCCCAGTTCGTCACCTCTCCCAGCTCGTACTGACACCTACCCTCTTTGATGTAACCAGCATCCTCACCCACTGAAATGGTGTCAGTCCGCCCTGTCCTTGATATCAAACGTCCACAGATGTAGATTGTTTTGGTCCGGAGCGGCGTTCATTTGGCCCAGACATAGACGTCTATAATTGGTTCTGATTTGATCCGGTCATAGAAGTTTGGACATCACAGTAGAGTAGAGCACAGTGTAATGTACTGCACTGAACATATCTACTGTACTGAACTATACTCTGCTGCACTGTGATGTGAAACATAGATGTCTATGATTGGTTCAGATTTGGTCTGGTCCGGACCAACCAAATCTGGTCTTATTTGGGGGCGGAGCTCATTAGAATATTAGCCAGTGTGTAGAATAATACCCAAATATGTAAAGCAGGATATAACCCAGGATACATCACCATGAAGATAATTATATTCATATCCATAATTATGCATTTCTGTAGAATACTGATCAGGGACCCATGATGTAATTCCGTTACCGTAATTCTGTTACCTGATGGAAATCAACTTTGTGTAGTTCAATAACCAAAATATTATTTTGGGGGGGGAGTCGAGGTGTCATGTCTGCAGCAAGAATGGGATATCAGCAGACATCTTGGAATCTTAATTCTCAAGACACTGAGTGGACAAAATGTTCAATGACAGACGAATCAGGTGAATCCAGGTGAAAGATATGATCGCTTATTGATGTCACTTGTTAAATCCACTTCAATCAGTGTAGATGAAGGGGAGGAGACGGGTTAAATAAGGATTGTTAGACCTTGAGACATGGATTGTGTATGTGTGCCATTCAGAGGGTGAATGTAATGTGCAAGACTAAAATTGAAGTGCCTTTGAACAGGGTGTGGTAGTAGGCACCAGGCGCACCGGTTGGTGTCAAGAACTGCAACGCTGCTGGGTTTTTCCACACTCAACAGTTTCCTGTGTGTATCAAGAATGGTCCACCACCCAAAGGACATCCAGCCAACTTGACACAACTGTTGGGGAAGCATAGGAGTCAACATGGTCCAGCATCCCTGTGGAACAATTTAGACACCTTGTAGAGACAACATGGACCAGTATCCCTGTGGAACGCTTTCGACACCTTGTAGAGACAACATGGGCCAGCATCCCTGTGGAACGCTTTCGACACCTTGTAGAGTCAACATGGGCCAGCATCCCTGTGGAACACTTTCAACACCTTGTAGAGTCAACATGGGCCAGCATCCCTGTGGAACGCTTTCGACACCTTGTAGAGTCAACATGGGCCAGCATCCCTGTGGAACACTTTAGACACCTTGTAGAGTCAACATGGGCCAGCATCCCTGTGGAACGCTTTCAACACCTTGTAGAGTCAACATGGGCCAGCATCCCTGTGGAACGCTTTAGACACCTTGTAGAGTCAACATGGGCCAGCATCCCTGTGGAACGCTTTCAACACCTTGTAGAGTCAACATGGGCCAGCATCCCTGTGGAACGCTTTAGACACCTTGTAGAGTCAACATGGGCCAGCATCCCTGTGGAACGCTTTCGACACCTTGTAGAGTCAACATGGGCCAGCATCCCTGTGGAACGCTTTAGACACCTTGTAGAGTCAACATGGGCCAGCATCCCTGTGGAACGCTTTCGACACCTTGTAGAGTCAACATGGGCCAGCATCCCTGTGGAACGCTTTCGACACCTTGTAGAGTCAACATGGGCCAGCATCCCTGTGGAATGCTTTGGACACCTTGTAGTCAACATGGGCCAGCATCCCCTGTGGAACGCTTTCGACACCTTGTAGAGTCAACATGGGCCAGCATCCCCTGTGGAACGCTTTCGACACCTTGTAGAGTCAACATGGGCCAGCATCCCTGTGGAACGCTTTAGACACCTTGTAGAGTCAACATGGGCCAGCATCCCTGTGGAACGCTTTCGACACCTTGTAGAGTCAACATGGGCCAGCATCCCTGTGGAACGCTTTCGACACCTTGTAGAGTCAACATGGGCCAGCATCCCTGTGGAACGCTTTAGACACCTTGTAGAGTCAACATGGGCCAGCATCCCTGTGGAACGCTTTCGACACCTTGTAGAGTCAACATGGGCCAGCATCCCTGTGGAACGCTTTCGACACCTTGTAGAGTCAACATGGACCAGCATCCCCTGTGTCACTCTTTCAGACACCTTGTAGAGTCAACATGGACCAGCATCCCCTGTGTCACTCTTTCAGACACCTTGTAGAGTCAACATGGACCAGCATCCCCTGTGTCACTCTTTCAGACACCTTGTAGAGTCAACATGGACCAGCATCCCCTGTGTCACTCTTTCAGACACCTTGTAGAGTCCACATGGACCAGCATCCCCTGTGTCACTCTTTCAGACACCTTGTAGAGTCCACATGGACCAGCATCCCCTGTGTCACTCTTTCAGACACCTTGTAGAGTCCACATGGACCAGCATCCCCTGTGTCACTCTTTCAGACACCTTGTAGAGTCAACATGGACCAGCATCCCCTGTGTCACTCTTTCAGACACCTTGTAGAGTCCACATGGACCAGCATCCCCTGTGTCACTCTTTCAGACACCTTGTAGAGTCCACATGGACCAGCATCCCCTGTGTCACTCTTTCAGACACCTTGTAGAGTCAACATGGACCAGCATCCCCTGTGTCACTCTTTCAGACACCTTGTAGAGTCCACATGGACCAGCATCCCCTGTGTCACTCTTTAAGACACCTTGTAGAGTCAACATGGACCAGCATCCCCTGTGTCACTCTTTCAGACACCTTGTAGAGTCAACATGGGCCAGCATCCCTGTGGAACGCTTTCGACACCTTGTAGAGTCAACATGGGCCAGCATCCCTGTGGAACGCTTTAGACACCTTGTAGAGTCAACATGGGCCAGCATCCCTGTGGAACGCTTTAGACACCTTGTAGAGTCAACATGGGCCAGCATCCCTGTGGAACGCTTCGACACCTTGTAGAGTCAACATGGGCCAGCATCCCTGTGGAACGCTTTCGACACCTTGTAGAGTCAACATGGGCCAGCATCCCTGTGGAACGCTTTAGACACCTTGTAGAGTCAACATGGGCCAGCATCCCTGTGGAACGCTTTAGACACCTTGTAGAGTCAACATGGGCCAGCATCCCTGTGGAACGCTTTCGACACCTTGTAGAGTCAACATGGGCCAGCATCCCTGTGGAACGCTTTCGACACCTTGTAGAGTCAACATGGGCCAGCATCCCTGTGGAACGCTTTGGACACCTTGTAGTCAACATGGGCCAGCATCCCTGTGGAACGCTTTAGACACCTTGTAGAGTCAACATGGGCCAGCATCCCCTGTGGAACGCTTTCGACACCTTGTAGAGTCAACATGGGCCAGCATCCCTGTGGAACGCTTTCGACACCTTGTAGAGTCAACATGGGCCAGCATCCCTGTGGAACGCTTTCGACACCTTGTAGAGTCAACATGGACCAGCATCCCCTGTGTCACTCTTTCAGACACCTTGTAGAGTCAACATGGACCAGCATCCCCTGTGTCACTCTTTCAGACACCTTGTAGAGTCAACATGGACCAGCATCCCCTGTGTCACTCTTTCAGACACCTTGTAGAGTCAACATGGGCCAGCATCCCTGTGGAACGCTTTCGACACCTTGTAGAGTCAACATGGGCCAGCATCCCTGTGGAACGCTTTCGACACCTTGTAGTCAACATGGGCCAGCATCCCTGTGGAACGCTTTCGACACCTTGTAGAGTCAACATGGGCCAGCATCCCTGTGGAACGCTTTGGACACCTTGTAGTCAACATGGGCCAGCATCCCTGTGGAACGCTTTAGACACCTTGTAGAGTCAACATGGGCCAGCATCCCCTGTGGAACGCTTTCGACACCTTGTAGAGTCAACATGGGCCAGCATCCCTGTGGAACGCTTTAGACACCTTGTAGAGTCAACATGGGCCAGCATCCCTGTGGAACGCTTTCGACACCTTGTAGAGTCAACATGGGCCAGCATCCCTGTGGAACGCTTTCGACACCTTGTAGAGTCAACATGGACCAGCATCCCCTGTGTCACTCTTTCAGACACCTTGTAGAGTCAACATGGACCAGCATCCCCTGTGTCACTCTTTCAGACACCTTGTAGAGTCAACATGGACCAGCATCCCCTGTGTCACTCTTTCAGACACCTTGTAGAGTCAACATGGACCAGCATCCCCTGTGTCACTCTTTCAGACACCTTGTAGAGTCCACATGGACCAGCATCCCCTGTGTCACTCTTTCAGACACCTTGTAGAGTCCACATGGACCAGCATCCCCTGTGTCACTCTTTCAGACACCTTGTAGAGTCCACATGGACCAGCATCCCCTGTGTCACTCTTTCAGACACCTTGTAGAGTCAACATGGACCAGCATCCCCTGTGTCACTCTTTCAGACACCTTGTAGAGTCCACATGGACCAGCATCCCCTGTGTCACTCTTTCAGACACCTTGTAGAGTCCACATGGACCAGCATCCCCTGTGTCACTCTTTCAGACACCTTGTAGAGTCAACATGGACCAGCATCCCCTGTGTCACTCTTTCAGACACCTTGTAGAGTCCACATGGACCAGCATCCCCTGTGTCACTCTTTAAGACACCTTGTAGAGTCAACATGGACCAGCATCCCCTGTGTCACTCTTTAAGACACCTTGTAGAGTCAACATGGACCAGCATCCCCTGTGTCACTCTTTCAGACACCTTGTAGAGTCAACATGGGCCAGCATCCCTGTGGAACGCTTTCGACACCTTGTAGAGTCAACATGGGCCAGCATCCCTGTGGAACGCTTTAGACACCTTGTAGAGTCAACATGGGCCAGCATCCCTGTGGAACGCTTTAGACACCTTGTAGAGTCAACATGGGCCAGCATCCCTGTGGAACGCTTTCGACACCTTGTAGTCAACATGGGCCAGCATCCCTGTGGAACGCTTTCGACACCTTGTAGAGTCAACATGGGCCAGCATCCCTGTGGAACGCTTTAGACACCTTGTAGAGTCAACATGGGCCAGCATCCCTGTGGAACGCTTTAGACACCTTGTAGAGTCAACATGGGCCAGCATCCCTGTGGAACGCTTTTCGACACCTTGTAGAGTCAACATGGGCCAGCATCCCTGTGGAACGCTTTCGACACCTTGTAGAGTCAACATGGGCCAGCATCCCTGTGGAACGCTTTGGACACCTTGTAGTCAACATGGGCCAGCATCCCTGTGGAACGCTTTAGACACCTTGTAGAGTCAACATGGGCCAGCATCCCCTGTGGAACGCTTTCGACACCTTGTAGAGTCAACATGGGCCAGCATCCCTGTGGAACGCTTTCGACACCTTGTAGAGTCAACATGGGCCAGCATCCCTGTGGAACGCTTTCGACACCTTGTAGAGTCAACATGGACCAGCATCCCTGTGTCACTCTTTCAGACACCTTGTAGAGTCAACATGGACCAGCATCCCCTGTGTCACTCTTTCAGACACCTTGTAGAGTCAACATGGACCAGCATCCCCTGTGTCACTCTTTCAGACACCTTGTAGAGTCAACATGGGCCAGCATCCCTGTGGAACGCTTTCGACACCTTGTAGAGTCAACATGGGCCAGCATCCCTGTGGAACGCTTTCGACACCTTGTAGAGTCAACATGGGCCAGCATCCCTGTGGAACGCTTTCGACACCTTGTAGTCAACATGGGCCAGCATCCCTGTGGAACGCTTTCGACACCTTGTAGAGTCAACATGGGCCAGCATCCCTGTGGAACGCTTTGGACACCTTGTAGTCAACATGGGCCAGCATCCCTGTGGAACGCTTTAGACACCTTGTAGAGTCAACATGGGCCAGCATCCCCTGTGGAACGCTTTCGACACCTTGTAGAGTCAACATGGGCCAGCATCCCTGTGGAACGCTTTAGACACCTTGTAGAGTCAACATGGGCCAGCATCCCTGTGGAACGCTTTCGACACCTTGTAGAGTCAACATGGGCCAGCATCCCTGTGGAACGCTTTCGACACCTTGTAGAGTCAACATGGACCAGCATCCCCTGTGTCACTCTTTCAGACACCTTGTAGAGTCAACATGGACCAGCATCCCCTGTGTCACTCTTTCAGACACCTTGTAGAGTCAACATGGACCAGCATCCCCTGTGTCACTCTTTCAGACACCTTGTAGAGTCAACATGGACCAGCATCCCCTGTGTCACTCTTTCAGACACCTTGTAGAGTCCACATGGACCAGCATCCCCTGTGTCACTCTTTCAGACACCTTGTAGAGTCCACATGGACCAGCATCCCCTGTGTCACTCTTTCAGACACCTTGTAGAGTCCACATGGACCAGCATCCCCTGTGTCACTCTTTCAGACACCTTGTAGAGTCAACATGGACCAGCATCCCCTGTGTCACTCTTTCAGACACCTTGTAGAGTCCACATGGACCAGCATCCCCTGTGTCACTCTTTAAGACACCTTGTAGAGTCAACATGGACCAGCATCCCCTGTGTCACTCTTTAAGACACCTTGTAGAGTCAACATGGACCAGCATCCCCTGTGTCACTCTTTCAGACACCTTGTAGAGTCAACATGGACCAGCATCCCCTGTGTCACTCTTTCAGACACCTTGTAGAGTCCACATGGACCAGCATCCCCTGTGTCACTCTTTAAGACACCTTGTAGAGTCAACATGGACCAGCATCCCCTGTGTCACTCTTTCAGACACCTTGTAGAGTCCACATGGACCAGCATCCCCTGTGTCACTCTTTCAGACACCTTGTAGAGTCCACATGGACCAGCATCCCCTGTGTCACTCTTTCAGACACCTTGTAGAGTCAACATGGACCAGCATCCCCTGTGTCACTCTTTCAGACACCTTGTAGAGTCCACATGGACCAGCATCCCCTGTGTCACTCTTTCAGACACCTTGTAGAGTCAACATGGACCAGCATCCCCTGTGTCACTCTTTCAGACACCTTGTAGAGTCCACATGGACCAGCATCCCCTGTGTCACTCTTTCAGACACCTTGTAGAGTCCACATGGACCAGCATCCCCTGTGTCACTCTTTCAGACACCTTGTAGAGTCAACATGGACCAGCATCCCCTGTGTCACTCTTTCAGACACCTTGTAGAGTCAACATGGACCAGCATCCCCTGTGTCACTCTTTCAGACACCTTGTAGAGTCCACATGGACCAGCATCCCCTGTGTCACTCTTTCAGACACCTTGTCGAGTCCACATGGACCAGCATCCCCTGTGTCACTCTTTAAGACACCTTGTAGAGTCAACATGGACCAGCATCCCCTGTGTCACTCTTTCAGACACCTCGTAGAGTCCATGACCCGACGAATCCAGGCTGTTCTGATGGAGGTGGGGGCAACTCAAATATTAGGAAGGGGTTCCTAATGTTTTGTACACTCAGTGTATATTTAGAGTTTTTGTAAAGCATTCTCACATAAGAAACTGAGGGAGATTTTACCGAAATTCTGTTACCAAACATTTCATCGGCTCAGTTCTCCTAGTGAATGTATTTTTGTCAAATGTTCAATGGGGAATTGTTCAAATTAGTCCTTGTGCATGGAGTTGGTTTGTTAAACTTTTTAAATAAATGTTTTTTTTTGTTTAGTAATATTTGGAAGTCCCAGCATAATCCCGTTTACGTGGAATAGACCTAACCTACCTCCGCCATGTTCATTAGACACAGCCCTGTTGTCAAAAAGGACACTGCCTTGTTGTCCAAAAGGACACTGCCCTGTTGTCAAAAAGGACACTGCCCTGTTGTCAAAAAGGACACTGCCTTGTTGTCAAAAAGGACACTGCCCTGTTGTCAAAAAGGACACGGCCCTGTTGTCAAAAAGGACACTGCCCTGTTGTCAAAAAGGACACTGCCTTGTTGTCAAAAAGGACACTGCCTTGTTGTCAAAAAGGACACTGCCTTGTTGTCAAAAAGGACACTGCCTTGTCAAAAAGGACACCGCCCTGTTGTCCAAAAGGACACTGCCTTGTCAAAAAGGACACTGCCTTGTTGTCCAAAAGGACACCGCCCTGTTGTCCAAAAGGACACCGCCCTGTTGTCCAAAAGGACACCGCCTTGTTGTCCAAAAGGACACGTTAAAGTATGTCCTGAACACCACCCTGTTGTATGTACCTGAGTATTCCCCATTAACTTGTCAGATGTTCCATTGTCACTTCCCAGCTGATGGGCATAGAGATCGACCCAGAGTATGGAGGCACCGGCTCCACGTTCTTCTCCTCCATCCTGGTCATTGAGGAGCTGGCCAAAGTGGACGCCTCCGTGGCCGTGCTGTGTGACATCCAGAACACTCTCATCAACACACTGTTTACCAAGCTGGGGACCGCAGCCCAGAAAGAGCGCTATCTCAGCCGGCTGTCAACAGACATGGTGAGTGATTTAACAGGAGGCGTGTCGTATCGATTTTATTCAACGGGTTTCTCGCCGAGAGGAAAAATGTGGCCTATGTGTTTTGGTTTAAGGGTAGTGAGAGGTAGTGTGTATCTATGTGTTTTGATTTACGGGTAGTGAGAAGTAGTGTGTATCTATGTGTTTTGATTTACGGGTAGTGAGAGGTAGTGTGTATCTATGTGTTTTGATTTACGGGTAGTGAGAAGTAGTGTGTATCTATGTGTTTTGATTTACGGGTAGTGAGAGGTAGTGTGTATCTATGTGTTTTGATTTACGGGTAGTGAGAGGTAGTGTGTATCTATGTGTTTTGATTTACGGGTAGTGAGAGGTAGTGTGTATCTATGTGTTTTGATTTACGGGTAGTGAGAGGTAGTGTGTATCTATGTGTTTTGATTTACGGGTAGTGAGAGGTAGTGTGTATCTATGTGTTTTGATTTATGGGTAGTGAGAAGTAGTGTGTATCTATGTGTTTTGATTTACGGGTAGTCAGAAGTAGTGTGTATCTATGTGTTTTGATTTAAGGGTAGTGAGAGGTAGTGTGTATCTATGTGTTTTGATTTAAGTGTAGTGAGAGGTAGTGTGTTTTGATTTAAGGGTAGTGAGAGGTTTGATTTAAGGCTGTACTAGTAAGTTTAAATAAAGCTTCTGTTCATGTTGCTAACGTCTCTTGATTATAGCCAGTAGAGGGAGCTACTGGTTCACAAGACATTTAACAGACCTACAACGCCTTCAGAAAATATCCACTTCACGTTTAAACACATCGTTGTTGTTACAGCCTGAATTTAAAATGGATTCAATTGGGATTTTTTTAATGCATCATGTTATGGGTATGCTTGTAATTGTTAAGTACTGGGGAGTTTTTCAGGATAAAAAAATTAAATAAACTGAATAGAGCTAAGTACAGGTAAAGTCCTAGAGGAAAACCTGCTTCATTCTTCACTCTGTTGTTTCTTCTTCGTGTTGTATCTTGGACCATATTTTACAGCTGTTTCTTCTTCGTGTTGTATCTTGGACCATATTTTACAGCTGTTTCTTCTTCGTGTTGTATCTTGGACCATATTCTACAGCTGTTTCTTCTTCGTGTTGTATCTTGGACCATATTTTACAGCTGTTTCTTCTTCGTGTTGTATCTTGGACCATATTTTACAGCTGTTTCTTCTTCGTGTTGTATCTTGGACCATATTTTACAGCTGTTTCTTCTTCGTGTTGTATCTTGGACCATATTCTACAGCTGTTTCTTCCTCTTCTTGGTGTTGTATCTTGGACCATATTTTACAGCTGTTTCTTCTTCGTGTTGTATCTTGGACCATATTTTACAGCTGTTTCTTCTTCGTGTTGTATCTTGGACTGTCACGTAGAGTAGGCCAGAAGGCTAAACTGGATAACCTAACCTCTATCAAAATAAAAAGATGGCGGAACCGCAAAAGTTCTTCTGTGCAAAGGTGTTTATTTACAAGTGAATTCCGGAACAAAAAAAACAACAGTACTGCCATCAACGTCTACCTTATGGGACAGCTTAAAAACAATGCTGCCCCATCCACAGCTCAATCCAAACTGCCTCTTTAGAGACTGGAGGAGAGGCTCCTTTGTAGGGCTAGCCCCCCTCAGAACAATTAACCCTAATTAATTAATCAATTAACAATAGAAACCTACATTTTCCATGAACTAAACATACTAAAGTATATACATTGCAACACGGTTTTAAACAATATCACAGCATAACATTTACAACATTACATCACTACTGACAATATCTTTCAAAATGCCCATATGCATTAATGAGCCATTTGGGACAGGCACTATAAAGCCAACCCAATTCCCTTAGCTCGGGTCCTTTTCCAGCATACCCGGAAGCTACAGAGATGGAGAGAGAGGAACAGAACAAACAAACAATGCGCTCATCCACAACATTGATAAGTATAATAATTATTGTATCTCAAATATGAACATTGACAAGTGTGAAATGCATGCACCAAGACAGAAGTTAATTTGTGTGTCGACCCACATTGTTAACTTATCTTATAATGGCGCAGGGAGGAGTGATGAATATGTGTGTGCGTTAAAGAACCAAATGCTGCCCGCGGCCAGTGACGGACTTCTACGTCACATGGACCATATTTTACAGCTGTTTCTTCTTCGTGTTGTATCTTGGACCATATTTTACAGCTGTTTCTTCTTCGTGTTGTATCTTGGACCATATTTTACAGCTGTTTCTTCTTCGTGTTGTATCTTGGACCATATTTTACAGCTGTTTCTTCTTCGTGTTGTATCTTGGACCATATTCTACAGCTGTTTCTTCTTCGTGTTGTATCTTGGACCATATTCTACAGCTGTTTCTTCTTCGTGTTGTATCTTGGATCATATTTTACAGCTGTTTCTTCTTCGTGTTGTATCTTGGACCATATTCTACAGCTGTTTCTTCTTCGTGTTGTATCTTGGACCATATTCTACAGCTGTTTCTTCTTCATGTTGTATCTTGGTCCATATTTTACAGCTGAGGTTTTTATATTTTGCCTACGATTGGTTGAGACACAACAGGATCTTGAATACAGGGTGGATATAATGTTTTGGCTGATAAATGGTACTAATATCTGTAGTTATTTTACTGTCAATCCTCCATAGGAAACCTATTGAGATCATAGAAATATACATCATAGAATAGACATTACCTTTTTAAGTTGTCATTCAATGGCAGCCATATTTGGGGTAGTAATTAGAAGTTACTATTTCAATTACATTTAAATGGCAATGGTGTACCAGCGAAATTGCAGTGGTCTGAAGGATATGTATATTCTATAATGTATTGTCCTGTAGTTCCAGACCTGTCCATGTAATGATGCTGACACCTTGTTGTTCTGTACTGTAGTTCCAAACCTGTCCATGTAATGATGCTAACACCTTGTTGTCCTGTAGTTCCAGACCTGTCCATGTAATGATGCTAACACCTTGTTGTACTGTAGTTCCAGCCCTGTCCATGTAATGATGCTAACATCTTGTTGTACTGTAGTTCCAGCCCTGTCCATGTAATGATGCCTTGTTGTCCTGTCCTGTAGGTTGGTAGTTCCAGACCTGTCCATGTAATGATGCCTTGTTGTCCTGTCCTGTAGGTTGGTAGTTTCTGCCTGTCCATGTAATGATGCCTTGTTGTCCTGTCCTGTAGGTTGGTAGTTCCAGACCTGTCCATGCAGTGATGCCTTGTTGTCCTGTCCTGTAGGTTGGTAGTTTCTGCCTGTCAGAAGCAGAGTCGGGGAGCGATGCCTTCTCTCTGAAGACGCGTGCTGACAAACACGGGGACTATTACATCATCAACGGTTCCAAGATGTGGATCAGCAACGCAGAACAAGCCGGGGTGTTTCTGGTGATGGCCAACGTGGACCCGTCTGCTGTGAGTTCAACCCACGCAGTCACCAACCCACGCAGTCACCAACCCACGCAGTCACCAACCCACGCAGTCACCAACCCACGCAGTCACCAACCCACGCAGTCACCAACCCACGCAGTCACCAACCCAACCCACGCAGTCACCAACCCAACCCACGCAGTCACCAACCCAACCCACACAGTCACCAACCCACGCAGTCACCAACCCAACCCACGCAGTCACCAACCCAACCCACGCAGTCACCAACCCACGCAGTCACCAACCCACGCAGTCACCAACCCACGCAGTCACCAACCCACGCAGTCACCAACCCAACCCACGCAGTCACCAACCCACGCAGTCACCAACCCAACCCACGCAGTCACCAACCCACGCAGTCACCAACCCAACCCACGCAGTCACCAAGCCAACCCACGCAGTCACCAAGCCAACCCACGCAGTCACCAACCCAACCCACGCAGTCACCAACCCAACCCACGCAGTCACCAACCCAACCCACGCAGTCACCAACCCAACCCACGCAGTCACCAACCCACGCAGTCACCAACCCACGCAGTCACCAACCCACGCAGTCACCAACCCAACCCACGCAGTCACCAACCCAACCCACGCAGTCACCAACCCAACCCACGCAGTCACCAACCCAACCCACGCAGTCACCAACCCACGCAGTCACCAACCCACGTAGTCACCAACCCACGCAGTCACCAACCCACGCAGTCACCAACCCCACGCAGTCACCAACCCAACCCACGCAGTCACCAACCCAACCCGCGCAGTCACCAACCCAACCCGCGCAGTCACCAACCCGCGCAGTCACCAACCCACGCAGTCACCAACCCAACACACGCAGTCACCAACCCAACACACGCAGTCACCAAACAAACCCACGCTGTCACCAAACAAACCCACGCAGTCACCCAACAACAGGGTCTAGTTCATTCGGGGCACACCAAAGCATAACATTTTAAAACGCTGTGCAACGGAAAAGGAAAACATCATTTTATTATTGGACAAGTTCAGATAGTAACTCCGTTTCACTGTTTTGGACAGTTTTGTCTTCTTCGGTTTCATGTCTAAGGAACATATCCTTGATTTCCACCTCGTGGTCAGGTAACTTAGTTATCCTTCCAACCTGTACGAGTTATGGTAGTGTTTGTCTTGTCTCCAGGCTGTAGAGGAGTTTCTCCTTAGTGTTTGTCTTCAGACTGTAGAGGAGTTTCTCCTTAGTGTTTGTCTTCAGACTGTGGAGGAGTTTCTCCTTAGTGTTTGTCTTGTCTTCAGGCTGTAGAGGAGTTTCTCCTTAGTGTTTGTCTTGTCTTCAGACTGTAGAGGAGTTTCTCCTTAGTGTTTGTCTTGTCTTCAGACTGTAGAGGAGTTTCTCCTTAGTGTTTGTCTTCAGACTGTAGAGGAGTTTCTCCTTAGTGTTTGTCTTGTCTTCAGACTGTAGAGGAGTTTCTCCTTATTGTTTGTCTTGTCTTCAGACTGTAGAGGAGTTTCTCCTTAGTGTTTGTCTTCAGACTGTAGAGGAGTTTCTCCTTAGTGTTTGTCTTCAGACTGTAGAGGAGTTTCTCCTTAGTGTTTGTCTTGTCTTCAGACTGTAGAGGAGTTTCTCCTTAGTGTTTGTCTTGTCTTCAGACTGTAGAGGAGTTTCTCCTTAGTGTTTGTCTTCAGACTGTAGAGGAGTTTCTCCTTAGTGTTTGTCTTCAGACTGTAGAGGAGTTTCTCCTTAGTGTTTGTCTTCAGACTGTAGAGGAGTGTCTCCTTAGTGTTTGTCTTGTCTTCAGACTGTAGAGGAGTTTCTCCTTAGTGTTTGTCTTGTCTTCAGACTGTAGAGGAGTTTCTCCTTAGTGTTTGTCTTGTCTTCAGACTGTGGAGGAGTTTCTCCTTAGTGTTTGTCTTCAGGCTGTAGAGGAGTTTCTCCTTAGTGTTTGTCTTGTCTTCAGACTGTAGAGGAGTTTCTCCTTAGTGTTTGTCTCCAGACTGTAGAGGAGTTTCTCCTTAGTGTTTGTCTTGTCTTCAGACTGTAGAGGAGTTTCTCCTTAGTGTTTGTCTTCAGGCTGTAGAGGAGTTTCTCCTTAGTGTTTGTCTTCAGACTGTAGAGGAGTTTCTCCTTAGTGTTTGTCTTGTCTTCAGACTGTAGAGGAGTTTCTCCTTAGTGTTTGTCTTGTCTTCAGGCTGTAGAGGAGTTTCTCCTTAGTGTTTGTCTTGTCTTCAGCCTGTGGAGGAGTTTCTCCTTAGTGTTTGTCTTGTCTTCAGACTGTAGAGGAGTTTCTCCTTAGTGTTTGTCTTGTCTTCAGGCTGTAGAGGAGTTTCTCCTTAGTGTTTGTCTTCAGCCTGTGGAGGAGTTTCTCCTTAGTGTTTGTCTTCAGACTGTAGAGGAGTTTCTCCTTAGTGTTTGTCTTCAGACTGTAGAGGAGTTTCTCCTTAGTGTTTGTCTTCAGACTGTAGAGGAGTTTCTCCTTAGTGTTTGTCTTGTCTTCAGACTGTAGAGGAGTTTCTCCTTAGTGTTTGTCTTCAGACTGTAGAGGAGTTTCTCCTTAGTGTTTGTCTTCAGACTGTAGAGGAGTTTCTCCTTAGTGTTTGTCTTGTCTTCAGACTGTAGAGGAGGTTCTCCTTAGTGTTTGTCTCCAGACTGTAGAGGAGTTTCTCCTTAGTGTTTGTCTTCAGGCTGTAGAAGAGTTTCTCCTTAGTGTTTGTCTTGTCTTCAGACTGTAGAGGAGTTTCTCCTTAGTGTTTGTCTTGTCTTCAGGCTGTGGAGGAGTTTCTCCTTAGTGTTTGTCTTCAGGCTGTAGAAGAGTTTCTCCTTAGTGTTTGTCTTGTCTTCAGACTGTAGAGGAGTTTCTCCTTAGTGTTTGTCTCCAGACTGTAGAGGAGTTTCTCCTTAGTGTTTGTCTCCAGACTGTAGAGGAGTTTCTCCTTAGTGTTTGTCTTCAGGCTGTAGAGGAGTTTCTCCTTAGTGTTTGTCTCCAGACTGTAGAGGAGTTTCTCCTTAGTGTTTGTCTTCAGGCTGTAGAAGAGTTTCTCCTTAGTGTTTGTCTTGTCTTCAGACTGTAGAGGAGTTTCTCCTTAGTGTTTGTCTTCAGACTGTAGAGGAGTTTCTCCTTAGTGTTTGTCTTCAGACTGTAGAGGAGTTTCTCCTTAGTGTTTGTCTTCAGACTGTAGAGGAGTTTCTCCTTAGTGTTTGTCTTGTCTTCAGACTGTGGAGGAGTTTCTCCTTAGTGTTTGTCTTGTCTTCAGGCTGTAGAGGAGTTTCTCCTTAGTGTTTGTCTTGTCTCCAGGCTGTGGAGGAGTTTCTCCTTAGTGTTTGTCTTCAGACTGTGGAGGAGTTTCTCCTTAGTGTTTGTCTTGTCTTCAGGCTGTGGAGGAGTTTCTCCTTAGTGTTGGTCTTCAGACTGTAGAGGAGTTTCTCCTTAGTGTTTGTCTTGTCTCCAGGCTGTAGAGGAGTTTCTCCTTAGTGTTTGTCTTGTCTTCAGGCTGTAGAGGAGTTTCTCCTTAGTGTTTGTCTTGTCTTCAGACTGTAGAGGAGTTTCTCCTTAGTGTTTGTCTTCAGACTGTAGAGGAGTTTCTCCTTAGTGTTTGATGTCCTGTTGAGTGGTAGCTCCTAGGAAACAGCTCCTTCCTGGTTTCCACGCTGTTGGAACCTGTGTATGTGACCAATAAAGTTTTATTTTGTATCAAGCAGTAAATGACAGTATCTGCCTCTTTTGTTGACAGGGTCACAGAGGTATCACCTGCTTCATC
This sequence comes from Oncorhynchus masou masou, assembly GCF_036934945.1. Classification (NCBI taxonomy): domain Eukaryota; kingdom Metazoa; phylum Chordata; class Actinopteri; order Salmoniformes; family Salmonidae; genus Oncorhynchus; species Oncorhynchus masou. The sequence continues at coordinate 7,246,217 of NC_088235.1, forward strand.
GTGGACAGAGACGCAGAGGGGCTTCAGATCGGCAAGAAGGAGAACAAACTGGGTCTGAGAGCTTCTTCAACCTGTCCTCTCAACCTGGATAACATCAAGGTAGGTAGGCTCTTCAACCTGTCCTCTCAACCTGGATAACATCAAGGTAGGTAGGCTCTTCAACCTGGGTAACATCAAGGTAGGTAGGCTCTTCAACCTGTCCTCTCAACCTGGACAACATCAAGGTAGGTAGGCTCTTCACCTGTCCTCTCAACCTGGGTAACATCAAGGTAGGTAGGCTCTTTAACCTGTCCTCTCAACCTGGATAACATCAAGGTAGGTAGGCTCTTTAACCTGTCCTCTCAACCTGGATAACATCAAGGTAGGTAGGCTCTTCACCTGTCCTCTCAACCTGGATAACATCAAGGTAGGTAGGCTCTTCAACCTGGGTAACATCAAGGTAGGTAGGCTCTTCACCTGTCCTCTCAACCTGGATAACATCAAGGTAGGTAGGCTCTTTAACCTGTCCTCTCAACCTGGATAACATCAAGGTAGGTAGGCTCTTCAACCTGTCCTCTCAACCTGGATAACATCAAGGTAGGTAGGCTCTTTAACCTGTCCTCTCAACCTGGATAACATCAAGGTAGGTAGGCTCTTCAACCTGTCCTCTCAACCTGGATAACATCAAGGTAGGTAGGCTCTTCAACCTGTCCTCTCAACCTGGATAACATCAAGGTAGGTAGGCTCTTCAACCTGTCCTCTCAACCTGGATAACATCAAGGTAGGTAGGCTCTTCAACCTGTCCTCTCAACCTGGATAACATCAAGGTAGGTAGGCTCTTTAACCTGTCCTCTCAACCTGGATAACATCAAGGTAGGTAGGCTCTTCAACCTGTCCTCACAGCCTGGATAACATCAAGGTAGGTAGGCTCTTCAACCTGGATAACATCAAGGTAGGTAGGCTCTTCAACCTGTCCTCACAGCCTGGATAACATCAAGGTAGGTAGGCTCTTTAACCTGTCCTCTCAACCTGGATAACATCAAGGTAGGTAGGCTCTTCAACCTGGATAACATCAAGGTAGGTAGGCTCTTCAACCTGGATAACATCAAGGTAGGTAGGCTCTTCAACCTGGACAACATCAAGGTAGGTAGGCTCTTCAACCTGTCCTCTCAACCTGGATAACATCAAGGTAGGTAGGCTCTTCAACCTGTCCTCTCAACCTGGATAACATCAAGGTAGGTAGGCTCTTCAACCTGTCCTCTCAACCTGGATAACATCAAGGTAGGTAGGCTCTTCAACCTGTCCTCTCAACCTGGATAACATCAAGGTAGGTAGGCTCTTCAACCTGTCCTCTCAACCTGGATAACATCAAGGTAGGTAGGCTCTTCAACCTGTCCTCTCAACCTGGATAACATCAAGGTAGGTAGGCTCTTCAACCTGGATAACATCAAGGTAGGTAGGCTCTTCAACCTGTCCTCTCAACCTGGATAACATCAAGGTAGGTAGGCTCTTCAACCTGTCCTCTCAACCTGGATAACATCAAGGTAGGTAGGCTCTTCAACCTGGATAACATCAAGGTAGGTAGGCTCTTCAACCTGTCCTCTCAACCTGGATAACATCAAGGTAGGTAAGCTCTTCAACCTGTCCTCTCAACCTGGATAACATCAAGGTAGGTAGGCTCTTCAACCTGTCCTCTCAACCTGGACAACATCAAGGTAGGTAGGCTCTTCAACCTGTCCTCTCAACCTGGATAACATCAAGGTAGGTAGGCTCTTCAACCTGTCCTCTCAACCTGGATAACATCAAGGTAGGTAGGCTCTTCAACCTGTCCTCTCAACCTGGATAACATCAAGGTAGGTAGGCTCTTCAACCTGTCCTCTCAACCTGGATAACATCAAGGTAGGTAGGCTCTTCAACCTGTCCTCACAGCCTGGATAACATCAAGGTAGGTAGGCTCTTCAACCTGTCCTCTCAACCTGGATAACATCAAGGTAGGTAGGCTCTTCAACCTGTCCTCTCAACCTGGATAACATCAAGGTAGGTAGGCTCTTCAACCTGGATAACATCAAGGTAGGTAGGCTCTTCAACCTGTCCTCACAGCCTGGATAACATCAAGGTAGGTAGGCTCTTCAACCTGTCCTCTCAACCTGGATAACATCAAGGTAGGTAGGCTCTTCAACCTGTCCTCTCAACCTGGATAACATCAAGGTAGGTAGGCTCTTCAACCTGTCCTCTCAACCTGGATAACATCAAGGTAGGTAGGCTCTTCAACCTGGATAACATCAAGGTAGGTAGGCTCTTCAACCTGTCCTCTCAACCTGGATAACATCAAGGTAGGTTCGCTCTTCAACCTGTCCTCACAGCCTGGATAACATCAAGGTAGGTAGGCTCTTCAACCTGGATAACATCAAGGTAGGTAGGCTCTTCAACCTGTCCTCACAGCCTGGATAACATCAAGGTAGGTAGGCTCTTCAACCTGTCCTCTCAACCTGGATAACATCAAGGTAGGTAGGCTCTTCAACCTGTCCTCTCAACCTGGATAACATCAAGGTAGGTAGGCTCTTCAACCTGTCCTCTCAACCTGGATAACATCAAGGTAGGTAGGCTCTTCAACCTGTCCTCTCAACCTGGATAACATCAAGGTAGGTAGGCTCTTCAAGCTGTCCTCTCAACCTGGATAACATCAAGGTAGGTAGGCTCTTCAACCTGTCCTCTCAACCTGGATAACATCAAGGTAGGTTCGCTCTTCAACCTGTCCTCACAGCCTGGATAACATCAAGGTAGGTAGGCTCTTTAACCTGGATAACATCAAGGTAGGTAGACTCTTCAACCCGTCCTCTTCAACCTGGATAACATCAAGGTAGGTAGGCTCTTCAACCTTGACAACATCAAGGCACACATTCTAAATATAACATGTCTAAATGTAACAACAACCAACAATGAAAAGCTGAATCTGATATGCATCAACCTGTCCATCAGATCAGAAGCATGTTGATTGAATGGTAATGTAATGTGTGTGTGTATAATAATAAGAATTTGTTCTTAACTGACTTGCCTAGTAAAATAAAGGTTAAAAAAAATTCAAAAATAAAATAAATTTTTTTTTAAATGACCTTCTAGCTGCGTATATGAAATGTGTCTGTACTCTCTGGAAGTGGCCAGTTTTAGTCTATCCGTATTTTAGATTCTGTCTATATATTTTGTAGTGCTGACCCCATTTAGTCGACTGGTCCATTGATTGGTCCATAGGCTGTTGGGTCGACCAGAGATTTCTTCAGTCGAACAGACTATTACATTATTTTCATTGGCATACAAGACACCCGTGTGATTTGCGTCTGTCCGAGTGGACCAATCCGTTGCGGAGGCCGTGGGGATGTCGTAGTCCATCACTGTTAGACGTGCTACTGAAGTTTATATCTGGGTTATATTATGTAAGAACAACGGTGCAACGCTAATAAATACATAAATATTATTTTATAACGACGGCTCTTTCTCCCACGTTGGATAGATGTCGCTGTCCGCGGTTCCGAACCGTTGAATATGCCCTCTTTCCTTACACCACGTTGCTATGTACATAATAGCAACGGTAACCAGCATGTTGGTTACCGTTGCTATGTACATAATAGCATTGTTAACCAGCATGTTGGTTACCGTTGCTATGTACATAATAGCAAAGGTAACCAGCATGTTGGTTACTGTTGCTATGTACATAATAGCAAAGGTAACCAGCATATTGGTTACCGTTGCTATGTACATAATAGCATTGTTAATTGTTAGCATTGTTAGTGCCGTCAAACACCCTCTTGAATCGTTTTGTGTCTTTAATTATTAAATCAAACAGTGCGCTTAAAGCATCAGACAAGCTCAGTGCATATAGTTGATTTGATTAAAACACATAGGGTGTGTCTATATATGAATGAAAAATACACATTTTAAAAAAAATTTCAACCAATGGATTGGTCGAAAGAACTGAGGAACTCTTGGTCGACCCAAGAGTTATTTTCGTTGGAGGACAGAGCCTAATATTTTGTCTGTTGTTGGCACCAACATTTCACCAAGTCAAATTCTGGCTACGTTGAAATGTACTTTGCGAATAAAAGTGATTCTGGTTTTGGTTGAAGGTTCCTGAGAAGAACGTCTTGGGTCAGATCGGCCACGGATACAAGTACGCCATCGGCATGCTGAACGAAGGCAGGATTGGGATCGCCGCTCAGATGCTGGGGCTGGCTCAGGGTTGCTTCGACCAGGCCGTTCCCTACACCAGACAGAGGGTTCAGTTCGGCAAACGCATCTTCGACTTCCAGGTTAAAAACGTATTAATTTAAAAACATTTTTATACATTTCCTGGTCATGGAATTAATGTTTCTCCACTTGTAGGTGTTGCTGCTATGACCAGTGTGTGGCTTGCTGACTTCTATCAAACTCATCTTTGTGATTTATTTTAAAAGCCTCCATTATTCTCCATCTTTAACAATAATCGAGGTCATTTAGCAGACACTTAAAAACAAAAATCCAAAGCGACTTAGTCATGGCTGCATACGTTTTAGCCTGGCTGGCCCAGCGGGAATCGAACCCACAGCCCTGGCATTGCAAGCGCCATGCTCTACCACCTCAGCCACACAGAACCAGTGTTGTTATTGGAAGGAAACTCCAGCACACTAGTGATCATGATGCTTATATAATGTGATACAGCACCACATCTAAAGGGTGTTCTGTAATGTGTTACAGCACCACATCTATAGGGTGTTCTGTAATGTGTTACAGGCCATGCAGCACCACATCTAAAGGGTGTTCTGTAATGTGATACAGCACCACATCTAAAGGGTGTTCTGTAATGTGATACAGCACCACATCTAAAGGGTGTTCTGTAATGTGATACAGCACCACATCTAAAGGGTGTTCTGTAATGTGTTACAGCACCACATCTAAAGGGTGTTCTGTAATGTGATACAGCACCACATCTAAAGGGTGTTCTGTAATGTGTTTCAGGCCATACAGCACCACATCTAAAGGGTGTTCTGTAATGTGTTACAGGCCATGCAGCACCACATCTAAAGGGTGTTCTGTAATGTGATACAGCACCACATCTAAAGGGTGTTCTGTAATGTGATACAGCACCACATCTAAAGGGTGTTCTGTAATGTGTTACAGCACCACATCTAAAGGGTGTTCTGTAATGTGATACAGCACCACATCTAAAGGGTGTTCTGTAATGTGATACAGCACCACATCTAAAGGGTGTTCTGTAATGTGATACAGCACCACATCTAAAGGGTGTTCTGTAATGTGTTACAGCACCACATCTAAAGGGTGTTCTGTAATGTGATACAGCACCACATCTAAAGGGTGTTCTGTAATGTGTTACAGCACCACATCTAAAGGGTGTTCTGTAATGTGTTACAGCACCACATCTAAAGGGTGTTCTGTAATGTGTTACAGCACCACATCTAAAGGGTGTTCTGTAATGTGTTACAGCACCACATCTAAAGGGTGTTCTGTAATGTGTTTCAGCACCACATCTAAAGGGTGTTCTGTAATGTGATACAGCACCACATCTAAAGGGTGTTCTATAATGTGATGCAGCACCACATCTAAAGGGTGTTCTGTAATGTGATACAGCACCACATCTAAAGGGTGTTCTGTAATGTGATACAGCACCACATCTAAAGGGTGTTCTGTAATGTGTTTCAGGCCATGCAGCACCACATCTAAAGGGTGTTCTGTAATGTGATACAGCACCACATCTAAAGGGTGTTCTGTAATGTGATACAGCACCACATCTAAAGGGTGTTCTGTAATGTGTTTCAGGCCATGCAGCACCAGATCGCCCATGTAGCCACCCAGATAGAGGCTGCCAGGCTGCTTACCTACAACGCTGCCCGGCTGAAGGAGGCAGGACGACCTTTCATCAAGGAGGCCTGCATGGCCAAGTACTTCACCTCAGAGGTGAGCTGAATGTAGAGACCAAGGCCCATGTTCATACAGCGTCTCAGAGTGCTGATCTACGATCATATAATCACTGGACTGGTCCTGTATCAGAACCCTGCTCGGGGGGGGGGGTCCCGCCCTGCTCGGGGGGGGGGGTCCCGCCCTGCTCGGAGAGGGGTCCCGCCCTGCTCGGAGACGGTCCCGCCCTGCTCGGAGACGGTCCCGCCCTGCTCAGAGAGGGGTCCCGCCCTGCTCCGGGAGGGGTCCCGCCCTGCTCTTCAAATAGAGGGAATGAACAGTGCAAATCCAAACAAATTTCATTCAACAGCATCAAAGTATTTGTGTTGATTGTTCCTTGTTCTTTTCTGCATAAATGAGGTGGCAACGTTGACCACTTCAAAATGCATCGAGTGGATGGGAGGGGTCGGCTTCACCAAAGACTACCCTGTTGAGAAGTACTACAGAGATTGTAAAATAGGTACGTTTCTATGGCTAGTTCCAAAGCTATCCTGTACTGTTGCCATGCAACCCGGTGGGTAACATGTTTAGGAACATCATAACTACAGTTAGCTAGCTCGTTATTGGGCCACAGCAAGGTGGAGACGGCAGGGGGGAGGGGCTGGGCTACGCAGAAGGTAATCTGATCCTCAAAGAATTCCTCTGTCTGGTCTGACCTTGGTGTTCTAGGAGAGAGGGGGTGGGTGCAAGGAGAGAGGGGGTGGGTGCAAGGAGAGAGGGGGTGGGTGCAAGGAGAGAGGGGGTGGGTGCAAGGAGAGAGGGGGTGGGTGCAAGGAGAGAGGGGGTGGGTGCAAGGAGAGAGGGGGTGGGTGCTAGGAGAGAGGGGGTGGGTGCTAGGAGAGAGGGGGTGGGTGCAAGGAGAGAGGGGGTGGGTGCTAGGAGAGAGGGGGTGGGTGCTAGGAGAGAGGGGGTGGGTGCTAGGAGAGAGGGGGTGGGTGCTAGGAGAGAGGGGGTGGGTGCTAGGAGAGAGGGGGTGGGTGCTAGGAGAGAGGGGGTGGGTGCAAGGAGAGAGGGGGTGGGTGCTAGGAGAGAGGGGGTGGGTGCAAGGAGAGAGGGGGTGGGTGCAAGGAGAGAGGGGGTGGGTGCTAGGAGAGAGGGGGTGGGTGCTAGGAGTGAGGGGGTGGGTGCTAGGAGAGAGGGGGTGGGTGCTAGGAGAGAGGGGGTGGGTGCTAGGAGAGAGGGGGTGGGTGCTAGGAGAGAGGGGGTGGGTGCAAGGAGAGAGGGGGTGGGTGCAAGGAGAGAGGGGGTGGGTGCAAGGAGAGAGGGGGTGGGTGCTAGGAGAGAGGGGGTGGGTGCTAGGAGAGAGGGGGTGGGTGCAAGGAGAGAGGGGGTGGGTGCTAGGAGAGAGGGGGTGGGTGCTAGGAGAGAGGGGGTGGGTGCTAGGAGAGAGGGGGTGGGTGCTAGGAGAGAGGGGGTGGGTGCTAGGAGAGAGGGGGTGGGTGCAAGGAGAGAGGGGGTGGGTGCTAGGAAAGAGGGGGTGGGTGCAAGGAGAGAGGGGGTGGGTGCAAGGAGAGAGGGGGTGGGTGCTAGGAGAGAGGGGGTGGGTGCAAGGAGTGAGGGGGTGGGTGCAAGGAGAGAGGGGGTGGGTGCAAGGAGAGAGGGGGTGGGTGCTAGGAGAGAGGGGGTGGGTGCAAGGAGAGAGGGGGTGGGTGCTAGGAGAGAGGGGGTGGGTGCTAGGAGACAGGGGGTGGGTGCTAGGAGAGAGGGGGTGGGTGCTAGGAGAGAGGGGGTGGGTGCAAGGAGAGAGGGGGTGGGTGCAAGGAGAGAGGGGGTGGGTGCTAGGAGAGAGGGGGTGTGTCCAAAATAAGAGGACGGGGCCCTGTGGCGTCCTAGGTAAGAGGACGGGGCCCTGTGTGGCGTCCTAGGTAAGAGGACGGGGCCCTGTGTGGCGTCCTAGGTATGAGGGCGGGGTGCTATTTCAGACACACCCACTCAACCAGGGTACGGTCCGGGAAGCTCTTACGACACAGTGACACTTTGCTTTCATCGGTTGGTTCTACTTTGACTGTTGATGGCAGAGACTTTGGCAGATCCAGGCGCAGTTAGACAGACTGAGTGAACTGGTTCTCTTTGGTCCAGTACTGACTAAGGAAAACTCTCTATTTTAATTCCTGGTGGAGGTTATGGACATAACGTGTGATAACATGTTGTCTGTAATGTTCTATTCCAGTATTGGTGTAATGGTCATTAAAGCTGTTTCTCCGTCTCCAGTATTGGTGTAATGGTCATTAAAGCTGTTTCTCCGTCTCCAGTATTGGTGTAATGGGCATTAAAGCTGTTTCTCCGTCTCCAGTATTGGTGTAATGGTCATTAAAGCTGTTTCTCCGTCTCCAGTATTGGTGTAATGGTCATTAAAGCTGTTTCTCCGTCTCCAGTATTGGTGTAATGGTCATTAAAGCTGTTTCTCCGTCTCCAGTATTGGTGTAATGGGCATTAAAGCTGTTTCTCCGTCTCCAGTATTGGTGTAATGGGCATTAAAGCTGTTTCTCCGTCTCCAGTATTGGTGTAATGGTCATTAAAGCTGTTTCTCCGTCTCCAGTATTGGTGTAATGGTCATTAAAGCTGTTTCTCCGTCTCCAGTATTGGTGTAATGGTCATTAAAGCTGTTTCTCCGTCTCCAGTATTGGTGTAATGGGCATTAAAGCTGTTTCTCCGTTTCCAGTATTGGTGTAATGGGCATTAAAGCTGTTTCTCCGTCTCCAGTATTGGTGTAATGGGCATTAAAGCTGTTTCTCCGTCTCCAGTATTGGTGTAATGGGCATTAAAGCTGTTTCTCCATCTCCAGTATTGGTGTAATGGTCATTAAAGCTGTTTCTCCGTCTCCAGTATTGGTGTAATGGTCATTAAAGCTGTTTCTCTGTCTTTGTATCTACACAGGTACCATTTATGAGGGCACAACCAACATCCAGCTGTCCACCATGGCCAAGTTTATAGACAAGGAGTATGACCACTGACCTCTTGACCTGCCCTGGCTGTTTCCTCATCGTGTAGACTGACCTCCTGCCCTGGCCTGGCTGTTTCCTCATCGTGTAGACTGACCTCCTGCCCTGGCCTGGCTGTTTCCTCATCGTGTAGACTGACCTCCTGCCCTGACCTCCTGCCCTGACCTCCTGCCCTGACCTCTTGCCCTGCCCTGGCTGTTTCCTCATCGTGTAGACTGACCTCCTGCCCTGACCTCCTGCCCTGACCTGGCTGTTTCCTCATCGTGTAGACTGACCTCCTGCCCTGACCTGGCTGTTTCCTCATCGTGTAGACTGACCTCCTGCCCTGACCTCCTGACCTGACCTCCTGACCTGGTCCTCAGCATGGAGACCGACCTGACCTCCTGCCCTGACCTCCTGACCTGACCTCCTGACCTGGTCCTCAGCATGGAGACCGACCTGACCTCCTGCCCTGACCTCCTGACCTGACCTCCTGACCTGGTCCTCAGCATGGAGACCGACCTGACCTCCTGCCCTGACCTCCTGACCTGGTCCTCAGCATGGAGACCGACCTGACCTCCTGCCCTGACCTCCTGACCTGGTCCTCAGCATGGAGACCGACCTGACCTCCTGGCCTGACCTCCTGACCTGGTCCTCAGCATGGAGACCGACCTGACCTCCTGCCCTGACCTCCTGCCCTGACCTCCTGCCCTGACCTCCTGCCCTGACCTCCTGACCTGACCTCCTGACCTCCTGACCTGGTCCTCAGCATGGAGACCGACCTGACCTCCTGACCTGGTCCTCAGCATGGAGACCGACCTGACCTCCTGCCCTGACCTCCTGACCTGGTCCTCAGCATGGAGACCGACCTGACCTCCTGACCTGGTCCTCAGCATGGAGACCGACCTGACCTCCTGACCTGGTCCTCAGCATGGAGACCGACCTGACCTCCTGCCCTGACCTCCTGACCTGGTCCTCAGCATGGAGACCGACCTGACCTCCTGGCTGTCATACACTCCTCTTTGTGACCAACTGGATTTGATCGCTCGTTGTTGAACTGTTGTGGGATTTCGGGCTCTATTCAATCTGAATGGTTGGAAGTTGAGCGTTTTACAGCGTGATATGACCATTTTAAAGGCCATGTTCCCGGGTTAGTGGAGACCGTATACATGGTCAACAGTCTGTACCACTTCAGCCAACCCAGACTGAATAGAGCCCTTCGTGTCAGACATTACTGTCGAGGGCATGTGTGAACCACTGCTGACTATACAGTACTAGAGGATGCTCCATAATCATGTTCACTTAGTCAATGTATCTGATGCTTTCCACTATGGATGGATTAATGGTTACTGGTTCCAGACCTGTTGATAGATAGTGTAACATAGCTCTGGTGTTTTCAACTGTTTCCAGACCTGTTGATAGATAGTGTAACATAGCTCTGGTGTTTTCAACTGTTTCCAGACCTGTTGATAGATAGTGTAACGTAGCTCTGGTGTTTTCAACTGTTTCCAGACCTGTAGGAAGATAGTGTAACGTAGCTCTGGGGTGTTGGTACAACTGTTTCCAGACCTGTTGATAGATAGTGTAACGTAGCTCTGGGGGTGTTGGTACAACTGTTTCCAGACCTGTAGATAGATAGTGTAACGTAGCTCTGGGGGTGTTGGTACAACTGTTTCCAGACCTGTAGATAGATAGTGTAACGTAGCTCTGGTGTTTTCAACTGGTTCCAGACCTGTTGATAGATAGTGTAACGTAGCTCTGGGGGTGTTGGTACAACTGTTTCCAGACCTGTAGATAGATAGTGTAACGTAGCTCTGGTGTTTTCAACTGGTTCCAGACCTGTAGATAGATAGTGTAACGTAGCTCTGGTGTTTTCAACTGTTTCCAGACCTGTAGATACATAGTGTAACGTAGCTCTGGGATGTTGGTACAACTGGTTCCAGACCTGTAGATAGATAGTGTAACGTAGCTCTGGGGTGTTGGTACAACTGTTTCCAGACCTGTTGATAGATAGTGTAACGCAGCTCTGGGGGTGTTGGTATTGTTAAGTGTGTTCAACTGTTTTCCCCTACTTCCATGGCTCTTCCAGAATGTTCCACCTCAGCACCTTTGTGTTTTTTCTTTTTTACAAACGAATAAGAATACATCATGTTAATTCAACAGTATTGGTTTGACTATTGACTCGTCTGATTTTAAATAGTCTCGTAATAAATCAGTGCCTTTCATCCCAGCATAGTTTGTTGTTTATTTTGTAACGCCATGAGATATAATATAATACCTCCGTTAGACGTCGTCTGCTGGGTGGTTTCGGCTCTACTGTTGTCACGGTAACCATGTTTACAGCGGTGGAGTAGATCCATCCTGTCTTTCAGCGCTCTTACTCTATTTTAAAGATTTATCTGGGGAATTAGTTTCACACAACTGGAAGAGATTGTCTACTTTTTTACTATTCATCAACTTCTTTGACCATACTAATAAATATTGAATAAGTGTTTTTAATGATCTTGTTGTCTTATTTCAGCTAAGGTATTCGTGCGAAGCTATCCTTCTAAATCTCGTTTAGCTATAGTTAAAGTACCAAAGCCCAACTCCTAGAAAATCTGTTTCTCAGCCACTAGATGGCAGACATTTCCTTGTTTTTCTGAGTCTGAGAGGTGAGGTTTGTTCGTATGTCACAGTAAAAGCCACAGACCGTAACCTCCAAAGAGCAGTAAATTAAAACAACTTCTAATAGCCTTGTCAGCCCTAATGTTATTTTATTGCCATTGAATTACGCTCAGGTTTCAGACCTGAAGAGAACTCATTAAATAATTCACTCTCTCAGGAGCAGTTTGTCAGATAGATAAGATTGATTAGATTTCCGTACGAGACACGGTCTTGTCCATACAATACAAGGGATATTGTTCTCTCCCCCAGACAGCATAGTTAGTACACACACAACATGGTGGACCTATATCAGCTGTCTGCCAGTAATTATATCTGTTTGACAGAGCAAATGAACATTCATCACTGACTGAGTTGATTCTGTATGATTCAGTCTAGCTACATGACTTGGTGTCTCCTGTCTAGCTACACGACTTGGTGTCTCCTGTCTAGCTACATGACTTGGTGTCTCCTGTCTAGCTACACGACTTGGTGGTGTCTCCTGTCTAGCTACATGACCTGGTGGTGTCTCCTGTCTAGCTACATGACCTGGTGTCTCCTGTCTAGCTACATGACCTGGTGTCTCCTCTCTAGCTACACGACTTGGTGGTGTCTCCTGTCTAGCTACATGACTTGGTGGTGTCTCCAGTCTAGCTACATGACTTGGTGTCTCCTGTCTAGCTACATGACTTGGTGGTGTCTCCAGTCTAGCTACATGACTTGGTGGTGTCTCCTGTCTAGCTACATGACTTGGTATCTCCTATCTAGCTACATGACTTGGCGGTGTCTCCAGTCTAGCTACATGACTTGGCAGCGTCTCCTGTCTAGCTACATGACCTGGTGTCTCCTCTCTAGCTACACGACTTGGTGGTGTCTCCTGTCTAGCTACATGACTTGGTGGTGTCTCCAGTCTAGCTACATGACTTGGTGTCTCCTGTCTAGCTACATGACTTGGTGGTGTCTCCAGTCTAGCTACATGACTTGGTGGTGTCTCCTGTCTAGCTACATGACTTGGTATCTCCTATCTAGCTACATGACTTGGCGGTGTCTCCAGTCTAGCTACATGACTTGGCAGCGTCTCCTGTCTAGCTACATGACCTGGTGTCTCCAGTCTAACTACATGACTTGGTGTCTCCTGTCTAGCTACATG